>NC_069504.1:985337960-985400460 GCF_027579735.1 Bombina bombina
GTGGAGTTAACAGTGGCTTAGGATGTGTACCCAGTCCAGTCTGTGAGTGCGGTCCATTCCTGTGTTTTGTATTTACATAGGGGAGGTTACAAAAGCCTGTGTCACCCTGGGAGGTTCCCAGTTGGTTTGTTTGGAAGTATGCATTGTGTGGGTGCTGGTTAGGGTCCCAGGAAGGGGGAGACCTTGTCGTGGTCCTGGGCTTGATCCTTTGGCGCCAAATGTAACTGACTTCCCCCAGTTTTGCTTTTAACATTGCTGTGAATCTGCTAGTGAGTGCTGGTTTTTTTGTGTCTTGTGTTAATGATTGTAATGCTCCCCTGCGGACCTGACACCCAGGTTGCTCGGGGGTTAACTGCCTGGGTTGCTGGGAACTTTGCAGCTGTCTGTCAGGGTTCAGGGCTGTGGAGTTAACAGTGGCTTAGGATGTGTACCCAGTCCAGTCTGTGAGTGCGGTCCATTCCTGTGTTTTGTATTTACATAGGGGAGGTTACAAAAGCCTGTGTCACCCTGGGAGGTTCCCAGTTGGTTTGTTTGGAAGTATGCATTGTGTGGGTGCTGGTTAGGGTCCCAGGAAGGGGGAGACCTTGTCGTGGTCCTGGGCTTGATCCTTTGGCGCCAAATGTAACTGACTTCCCCCAGTTTTGCTTTTAACATTGCTGTGAATCTGCTAGTGAGTGCTGGTTTTTTTGTGTCTTGTGTTAATGATTGTAATGCTCCCCTGCGGACCTGACACCCAGGTTGCTCGGGGGTTAACTGCCTGGGTTGCTGGGAACTTTGCAGCTGTCTGTCAGGGTTCAGGGCTGTGGAGTTAACAGTGGCTTAGGATGTGTACCCAGTCCAGTCTGTGAGTGCGGTCCATTCCTGTGTTTTGTATTTACATAGGGGAGGTTACAAAAGCCTGTGTCACCCTGGGAGGTTCCCAGTTGGTTTGTTTGGAAGTATGCATTGTGTGGGTGCTGGTTAGGGTCCCAGGAAGGGGGAGACCTTGTCGTGGTCCTGGGCTTGATCCTTTGGCGCCAAATGTAACTGACTTCCCCCAGTTTTGCTTTTAACATTGCTGTGAATCTGCTAGTGAGTGCTGGTTTTTTTGTGTCTTGTGTTAATGATTGTAATGCTCCCCTGCGGACCTGACACCCAGGTTGCTCGGGGGTTAACTGCCTGGGTTGCTGGGAACTTTGCAGCTGTCTGTCAGGGTTCAGGGCTGTGGAGTTAACAGTGGCTTAGGATGTGTACCCAGTCCAGTCTGTGAATTTGGTCCATTCCTTTGTTTTATATATATATATATATATATATATATATATATATATATATATATATATATACAGTATATGTATTTACACAGTATATATATTTCCAACAGAGAAAAGGCACTGTCCAGGACTTTTTTCAATATGGTGTGTTTTGGGGGTATTACCCCATCTTCAGACACGAGCCGACGCTACCCAGGGGTTGCAAATAGTAAAGGTAAGAGGGTATGTATATTTGTCTTTTTTTGTGTCTAAAGATGGGGCTAATACACCCAAGTGTTACACACAATTGTGGTGAGTAAACACACCATATTGAAAAAAGTCCTGGAGAGTGCCTTTTATCTATTGGATGTATATTGCTTAGGCTGCACCACAGGCAGTTGTTATCTTTGTGCCATGAGTGATAGCCATCATTGACTATATTCATATCTTTGCTAAGCACCCAGATATTGATTATACTTTACTATAATACCTTTTGACATTAGTTAAATTGACACTAGTGACCCTATGGGACTACAGATGGCTAGTGGTTAGAGTGACAAAGTAGAGGCTGCTATGGCAGTACCAGGGGCCAATGTATTTTAATTTACAGAAGAAGATGGTGCCACTATACTTTTTGATGCTCTAAAGGGATGCTAAATCCAAAGTTTTTCTTTAATGGTTCAGATGAAGTATGCAATTTTAAGCAACTTTCTAATTTACTCCTATTATCAATTTTTCTTCATTCACTTGCTATCTTTATTTAAAAAGCAAGAATGTTAACCATAGGAGCTGACCCATTTTTGGTTCAGAACCTGGGTTATACTTGCTTATTGGTTGGCTGAATGTAGTCACCAATAAACAAGCGCTATCCAGGGTGCTGAACCTAAAAGTGGCCGGCTCCTAACCTTTACATTGCTGCTTTTTCAAATACAGATAGCAAGAGCACAACAAAAAACTGATAATAGGAGTAAATTAGAAAGTTTCTTAAACTTGAATGCTTTGACATGCCCAAAGAAACGGGGTGCCCACAGAGTCCATCCCAGGAGAGGGGGTTATAAGGGGCAAACAACCTCAATTTAGTAGGGGTCACCTAGAGAAAATAGTTATCAATTTGAGTGATCGGGTATTGTTTGAGATGGAGGGAAAAGTCCTGAATAAGGTTCTATCATTCGTCCCTACTTGTTGGACACAACCCTTGACATATACATCTATCTCCAAAAGTTCCAGCGGATACTACACTTAAACTAACATTTTAAAGATAGTGATACAGAAAAGAATATGTTCAAAGGACGAAGCACCTTTGATCCAATGAGCACAAATCCAAGTATTCACACCTTTGGTTGGATGGTAGAGGATAAAATGCAGGATTTGCTTATAAAAACCGAATGGACTGTAAGACATAACCTGAGGAGAGAAGAGAGAAATGTTATAAAGAAACTAGCACAGAATGAGTCAATCGTCATTAGAAAGGTGGACAAAGGGGGCTCAATAATCATACTTAACTACTGTGATTACAAAATGGAGATCTTGAGTCAATTGAATGAGAAAGACATATACGAAACTTATGGGAGATTCCACACAGTCTTTTAAGAAGAAGGTTGGTGGATACTGTAAGGCTATAAAAGAACTGGGATATGTTAATGACCATCTATATGCGTTTATGACAGTTGAACACACAAAGATGCCAGTGTTTTATACCTTGCCAAACGTTCATAAAGATCTCAAATCTCCCCCAGGCTGCTCCACTGTGTCTGTATTGACTCCCTCACTCAACCTAGTGCATGTTATTTGGAGTCTCTACTCTAACCCTTTGTGCAGAATATGAGATCTTTTTTAATGGATTCAGCCTCAGTGATAAAATTGCGCAAGGGATCGAATAATCTACAACAAAGTGACTTGCTGGTGATACTGAATGTCACCAGTCTTTACACTGTGATACCTCATAGTGAAGGATTAAATGCAGTTGCACATTAATTGTCCAAATAACCATGTATACGTCTTCCTACAGATATTATCTTGGATCTATTGGAGCTATGTCTTACTTCAAACTTCTTCCAAGTTTGAAATGGATTATCAACTGCAACTCAAAGGAATGTTGATGGGGTCCAAAGTATGCCAATCTCTTTATGGCTAAATTTGAAAAGATGAGGACAAATCTGTTCCAGAATCCAAAGATACTGTTGTTTAGAAGATACATAGATGACTTCTTGCTAATTTGGGACGGTACAGAACTAGAGCTCAATAAATGTTTTGAAGAATTAAATCAAGCTCATCTGAACTTGAAATGTAAGTTTCCTTATTACACACAGAGCATTGATTTCTTGGATTAACATATCAAGAAGACTGGCTCTGGACTCTCTACAACTTTATTTATTAAGTCCACTGTTAGAAATTCTCTACTCGAAGCTACAAGCTTTCACCCAACTGCATTAAAAAAGTCACTCCCGAAATCACAGTTTCTCAGAAACAACACCAATGTTGAAACTGCTCGTGAACAGATGGAAGAAATTAAATTATGCTTTCTGAAGAGGGGTTATGACAGACAGTTTCTCGAGAAGGCCACAAAGGAAGTTTGGCAGATTGAAGACCAATGCCAGAACGACTAATGGGATGAAGAGAGACTAACATTCACTTCCTCCTACTGTGCAGACAAGAGGAACCTGCCTGAAGTATTAACTAAACACTGGAACTTTGTCATGAAAGATGTATTATTACCATTTAAAAATATGTTGCTGGAGGTGGAGCCTGGAGCAACATGGAGTCAGTCACATAGTGGATTAGCTCTGTGCATAACTGAGTGTAGGGGAGCAAGCATTCTCTCATCCCTGCTTCAAATTTCAATCCCCTGGAGGGGACACCATGCCATGATCCTATGAGCACCTAAAACAAGGACAGGAGCAGATCTGGAGCACATTGCTTGTGGGGGAATGCTACTCTGAACAAGACAGGCGGCGGCCATCTTGGGGGACCACGTGGCACTCTGGAGTGTAAAAAATACACAGAGCATGGTGGTGTGTGCATTTTTCAGTAGGCTCCGGTCTGGATGCAGTGGATCTACGATGGAGTGTGAGTACACAGACTGAGGTATGCTGGTAAGGGCAGAGTCCCTAAGCTACAAAGTAAAAACGCTACTTATATTGCATATCTGGCCAGCTAATGGATCCTCAGAGTCAAATGTGTGATCATGATAAAGATGGGGGGCTGGGGTTCCCTCATGGGGGAAAGTGAGATGCCATGTTAGAGTCATAGCACCGCATACTACACAGACAGAGGGAATTAAGCTGTAAGGGACACACTGCTTACACTCTGAAATCACCCTCTCAAGCAGCTACACTGGCTGAGGCCTTTATATCAATAAATCCAGGAAGCTCCTACATTGAGAAGAAGGGAAATCTTTCTGCTGGGAGCTTTACTCTGCTACAATATTACTGAGGGATATAGATCTCTGCAAGGGGCAGCTGGACCCCACAAGTGCTGTGATACACAAGAATACCCACCCTATTATGTCTGTCAGAAAATCAACTAAACTTGCCCAGGGGGGTAAAGCTCCTGCTACGCACAACTTTGTTTTTTTTTTTTTTTGATTTTCAAATTTCTTTTATTGAGATAATAAGTGCAGTACAGAAACAAAAAGCTACAAGAAATTATTACATCAGATTATAATACTTTTAACAATGGCTCTTTCAGTTATAACTTTAGCAGGTATGAGTCCATGGAGAAACCGTGCCTTAATTAAAAAGGCAGGAGAAGTGCATAATTGCTCAAAAGTCTGGTTGAAGCGCATTGTTTATTATAGTCCATCTCTGGTGGTTAGGCAGGTCCCATGGGGCCTGGGAGACATAGCATTTTGAGCTAGAGGAGACAGGAGCATGTAATCACTTAAGCCTGAACATACATGGTTAAACTTATTAATGTACAGCACTGTTGAAGGTACAAATCATGATGTTAGTACCCTCATTGTCGCTAACACTGAGAGGTCATATTGATATAAATGTATGTTTGACGTCACACTGTCAATTCGCTATTAATGTGGCTGAAGTTGTTGTCGTTGTTGTCGACGTCGTCAGGCGCGAGCGGTCATGGAAGAGGGGGGTAAAGTATCTGTTCAAAGGATGAGTGAGAAAGGAGAGGTTGTTAGGCGGGTGAGATAAGATCATATTGGTTAAGGTGGCTATACTGACAGGTCTATTAGCTTAACTAAGTGTTTTTGGAAGCATTCCACCTCATAAGCATTAATTCATGGGTGGTTATTTTCATTATTTTAAGGTAATGATATCTCTTGAGTGCTAATAGAGAGTTAACTTGTTCCATCCATATTTCAGAAGTGGGAACTATTTGTGATTTCCACCTTTGTGGGATTAGGATTTTAGCACTGCTTAACATTATGTATAGCAGTGACATTTTGGCCTCATTTTTAAGTTTTGGCAAGTTGAGGAAGAGCAGAATGCTTGGATCTTGTGTGATTTGTGTAGATAGTACTTTGTTCATATGTGCAAAAACCTGGGTCCAGAAGGTTCCCATTCTGGGGCATGCCCACCATATGTGTAGAAGGCCAGCTGTTTCTCGACAGATTCGCCAGCATTTGTTATTAGTATGTTTAAATATTTTTTGTGATCTCAATGGCGTGAGATACCACCTGGATAAGAACTTAAAGTTCATCTCCAGGATTTTTGATGAAACCGAGGCTTTTTTGTGGTGTCTGAACGCCTTCCCCCAGTCTTTGATTTCAAATTCCTTACCCAGCTCTCGCATGTTGTCTGGACCTGTGTTCGACAGAGTTCTATATATGGAGGATATTACACGGCGGGGTATGAAAGGGAGTGCACATAAAGATTCAAACTCATAGAGAGGCCTAGTTAGCTTGTTTTTTGTTTATGCGAGCAGAATTAGTGGGTTAGTTGCGTGTAAGAGTACCATGAGGGGGGGAACCGGAGCTCTCTTTCAGTTAGTTCCTGCCTTGAGTAGAGTTTTTGGTTATTTGTGATATTTTTCCAGGTATGTATGGGAATTTTTGGAGCATAGGATGACATGTGTTGGATAGTAGGGAGAAAAGAGAGCATAGGTTTGTTGAATAACGGTGTCAATGGTGACGGGTTAGATGAGATGTGGGTGCTGGTAGCTAGCAATTTATCCCACTGTGTAAAGAACTCTAGAAGGAGAGGATAATCATTTATCACTTTGGGTCTGTCAGCAGCTTGAAGCCAGCACAACCAGGCCGCGTTAGGGACTTTGAGTATTTCAACCCGCCCCGTCTCTATTCAAATACATAGTCTTTCTAGGAATTCTTGGTCTGATGGGTCCCCATATAAATTGTTTGATGTTTCTTTTTAGCTGTGACGTGTAATTTTTGGGTAAGGGGATTGGTAGGGTTTTCTGAAAGTACAATATTCTAGGTAAGATGTTCATTATTACTACGTGGATTCTACCAATCCACGAGAGTGGTTTATTTTTCCAACTGGAAAGATCTCTTGTGATGTCGGCTAGTAGGAGTTTGTAATTTGATGAGAAAGAGGTCTGCATAAATAAATACCCAAATATTTTAAATGTGTATTCTGTATACGTAAAGGGCATGTGTCTTTTAATTTTACCAAGACATAGGTCGGGACGTTTATATTTTATGCACCACTTTTTTAAGCAAATGAAGGGGGATAAAGCTACAGAGGCCCTGCTAACTGACCAAGAGGAGGAGGTAGACTCAGACACCACTACTTTGCAGCATGGGGAGGACCATACCTCAGTCACAAAGGCAGATAAATGGATGTTATGCAGAATACTGTAACAGGTAGCTTGGCTGAGATTAAACAGGATATCCAAGAACTGGGTAATAGGGTCTCCACCCTGGAAGATACTGAAAATACAGTCATGGAGGAGGTCACCTCCATATCCCAGCAGGTGATGTTACACCAGCAGGAGTTGGAGACGATACAAGATAGAATGGAAGACCTTGAGAATTGTAGCCGCAGATGCAATATAAAACTGAATGGGAATTCCTGAATCTGTAACACCTACTGCATTGGAAATATATCTGACTCAGTTATTCCAGGCCATTCCAGGTCATTCTGAAGATGGATGCTTCCAGATGGAAAGGGCACACAGGGCTCTAAGGGCGAAACCTAAGGAAGGACGCCCCACCTATGGATGTCATAGTTTGCATGTTCCGCTTTCAAGAGAAAAAGGCTATTCTGGCAGCCTCCATGAAGAACCCAACCTTCAAGTTACAGGGTTCGGTTGTCTAGTTCTTTCAAGATCTCTGCTTGAGGACCCTACAGAAGAGAGGGGCCATGAGACCACTTACTCTGCTGCTGAGGAAAAATGAAATCAACTACAGATGGGGATTTCCTTTGCACTCATCATTATCCATAATGGGATCACATATACCATAAAGGAAGCTTGGGACATACCTGATATTTGTGGCCACCTGGGTCTGGAGGCCCCCCGGGTGCCCTCTGACCAAGCTGAAAAAGGGGCCATGGAGCGAAGTTCAGTTCGCTCTCTACCGCAGAGACAAGGTTGGATGAGAATCTCCAAGAATAAACATAAAACCTGAGGCCCTGACTGTATGCACAGAGGGGCGAAAAATGCTGGGGTTTTTTTTTTTGTTGTGCATATCCTAGGTGGATAGGCTGCAGATGAGTATAAGTTTATTTATGTTCATGGCTTTATCTGTCATTAGATTGAGATTTTTTGAGCTGTCACTCCTGCTGACTGATTAAGTAATTCCCACTATGGGAACAGGGGATGCTTGTAAAAGGGGGGATCTGGAAGGTCTCTCGGTTACTAAAGTAAAAGGAGTTAATTAAAAGAGACGAAGATAAGACTTTGGGACTGTACACGAAGGAAGGACTCATTCCTTATATGTATTATGTTCTTGATAAGAGAAGGGTAGGATGTTTAATAGCAGAGGGGAGGTGATTTTGTAGGCTGATCATGTTACACAGCACTCCTCTGCACCCAAAATTTACATATTAGTACAAAAATGTTTTTATTGCACATTTGCTGTTCTACATGTATTAGATATTGTAGATAAATGTATAGTGATAAGATTTGGGCTACAAGCTAATTCAATGATCATGTTTTTAAGGTTTAACTATGGAGTTGTTTATATTGCTTGTTAATGTTTTGTTATAGTGGTACTAGGCGCTACACTGGACGAGAAGGAGGGGTAAGGGTTAAAAGTCTAAATGGGTAAGACATGACTGATGGCTAGAAGTGTTAAGATTGTCTCACATAATGTGAGATTCCTCAATACTGCCGTTTAGAGAAAAACAGCACTTGCCTATTCTAGGGCCAGGGCAGATCTTGTATTGCTGCAAGAAACGCACTTCACTAACACAATAATTCCCCAATACTGGTCAAAACAATTCCCTTTGCATTACCACTCAACGACGGACACAAAAAAGAAGGGGTGTCTATTCTTATTCATCAATCGCTCCAGTTCCACACAGACAAAGTGATTGCTGATCCGAATGGCAGGTATCTCATTGTTAGGGGGTGTATCCATAATACTCCGGTCACCATATGCAACGTATATGCCCCTAATGAGAAACAAGACTTTTTTTTAGGCAGATATCGCATCTTCTGACGCAGTGGTCCCAGTCTCAAATTATTTTAGCTGGGGATTTTAATATTTCTTTAGCTCCCTTTAAGAATTTAGAGACAGTAAGAATAACTAACAAACAACACAGACACAACACTATAGCAAAAGCTGTAAGGGAGTCCCTGACTATGCTCAACATACTGGACACTTGGGAGGCTATATACGGACAGACTTCGGACTACACATTTTACTCGCATGCACATAGATCATACTCTAGGCTGGACTATATTTTTGTTAGTCAGACACTGTTACCAGATGTTATCGCCTCCTCGATACAGCCATGCGTATGGTCCAACCAGTCACTTATACAAATAGAACTGACGGAAATAATTAGTATACATAGGCAACGGTCATGGACCTTTGGCCCGACGATGCTTAATCCCCAACATGTACAGCAGACTTTCTTAGAGAAGCTGGAGGAATATTGGTCTTTAAATGTAGGATCGACCATTAACTCTATCAACACATGGGCAGCCCATAAACCATACCTTAGGGGTTTACTGATAAAAAAAAAAACAGCAGCTATCAAAAGGGCTACTGACACAATAAATAAACTACAGACAGAAATAAGGGAATTGGAGATACACCACCAAAAAACATCTGCTATATCTACTTTCAAAACACTTCAGTTGAAAAGAAAGGCGTAAGCCAAAATCCTAGACTCCAATTCAATTAGGGCTATACAAAGATTGAAGGCTCAATATTTTATTTATTCTAACAAGCCTGACAGATACTTAGCCCATAAAATCAGGGAGAAGGTTAGGAGTGTTGCTATCCCTATATTACAGAAAGCAGATGGTACACACTTCTCACCCCCAGGGGATAGTGGACACATTCACAGATTATTATTCCACTTTTTATGATGGTAAAAAAGTAGAGCAGTCCCCCTCAAATACAGGAATTTCTTAGAATTTTTTTGGCGGGCGCAAAATAAAAAAGACTAAACAAACAGGACAGTGAGGAGCTAAATGCTGAGTTTACTAGGGGGGAAATTCTATTGGCAATTAAATATCTGAAAGCAGGTAAAGCCCCGGGACTGGATGGTTTCGCGGGGGAATACTATAAAATATTTAAGTCTGAACTGGCTCCCCACTTACAGAAATTCTGTAATGACGTTATGCGAGGCAGTGCAATCCCACCAGAGGAATTGAGCGCTAGGATTGTAATGATCCCCAAGCCTGGTAAGAACCCCCGAGAAATTCCAAAGCTACAGACCGATTTCCCTGATAAATCAGGATGTTAAAATCCTCACAAAAATTTTGGCTAATAGGCTTAAGAAACTAGCCCCAAATCTGGTCCACCCGGACCAGGTAGGGTTTATCTCAGATAGGGAAGCGCCAGATAATGTGAGGAAAACTATTACCTTGGTAGATTATTTAAGGGAGAAAGAAAACCTTCTCTGCTTCTATCTTTGGACGCAGAGAAGGCGTTTGACAGAATAGATTAGATTTATATGAGTACAGTCTTGACAGAGATGGGTTTTGGGGGCCTTCATAAAGGCAATAAAGGGTCTATACTCTCACCCGACAGCAGTTATCAGGGCAGCAGAGTTCCAGTCTAAGACTATAGAGGTCTTGAATGGCACCCGTCAGGGTGGGTGCCACTCATCCCCATTTTTATTTGCCTTGAGCATGGAGCCACTTGCCGCTTGTATTAGGAACAACTCAGACATTTCAGGAGTGGTGGTTGGAGACTTGGAATATAAACTGTCATTATTCAAGGACGATGTCCTCCTGACTTTGACTAAACCCCTGATATCCCTTCCCAACCTATACCAAACCCTGCATGATTTCTCACTTGTCTCTGGCTATAATATTAACTTAGACAAGAGTGAGGCATTAGCTATAAATCTTCTGCCACTTACTAAAAAGCTGATCGACACCAATTTTGAATTTGTATGGGCCACAAAGTAAATTATGTACTTGGGCATCAAACTATCAGACTCCTACTACAAGCTCTATAATTTGAACTATGCCCCACTCTATAACACAATCGATAGAGATCTTAAAAAATGAAGAGCCTGCAGATTCTCCTGGTATAGCAGGCTCTCAACGATTAAAATTAACCTCCTCCCAAGAATTTTATATCTCTTCAGGGCCCTTCCGATCAAGGTATCTAGATCAGATTTACAGAAATTACAGGCTTCTTTAAACACTTTCCTAAGTGGAGATATAAGGGGAAGAATAGCTTCACATATACTATCCTGACACAAACAACTGGGGGGAGTAGGCCTCCCGAATTTGACTGATTACTATCATGCGGCCAGACTGGCACAGGCTTCTTTATTAAGCAAGAATGACTATAATATCTTCTTATGGACCAGACTTGAGATATACCTGGGGGGTTATAAATCTCCTGATGATATCCTGTGGGAATTAGACCACACATTTAACAGCCATGATTATAAAGCTCTCACCACTGGTGAAACAATAAGGGTCTGGAAATTATTTAATGGGAAATTAGTTCATGCAAACTCTAGGACCAAACCAATTAAATTTCTCTTACATCCAGACGTGCATGCACAGGTGGGGAAATTGACTAATAAAGTACTCTACAGGGTAGCTGACTTTCTGGACGGTAACCAATACAAACATTTCCCCGTGTACAAGACAGAATGCAACCTCTGAAATTACAATCCTGTACCTTCATATTTCCTCAGCCATTCATAAATATTGCTTCCCTGGGCCACACAGACACTGACGACGTTAGAACGACTATGTACTGCCCCAAATAGATTGAAGAGCTTGATCTAGACACTTTACTTAGCTATTCAGGGAGCTCAAACTTCGAACCATTCAATGATAATCAATAAATGGTCATAAGACACGGGCTCAACTTTCCAAGACATACATGGAATTGGATTCTCCATAACTCAAGTAGGGGGCTGATTAACGCGGACCTTAAAGAAAACTGTATTAAGACAGTCTTTAGAAAAAACTACAGTGTAACAAAAACTTGGTTTTGAGAAATGCAGATAAAGGTGGTGCTATTGTTCTTATGAACAAGAGTTCTTACCTTACAGAGGCCAACAGGCAACTAGCAAACACATCTATCTATCGTAAACTGCCCTCAGATCCAACAAATATCTTCAAAAGTGATCTTGGGGATCTGTTGGAGGATGGTCTGGCTTTGGGAATATTACAAAGAAAAGATATTGAACTTTTAATACCAAAGTCCCCAGTCATACCAATCTTCCACCATGTCCCCAAGATCCATAAGGACATTCTCTCTCCCCCAGGTAGGCCCATTGTTTCAGACATAGGCTCCCTTTTGGAGCCTGTGTCTGAATGGTTAGACTCTATCCTTCAGCCACTTGTAGTGAACTTATACAGTTATCTTAGGGACTCTGGTCATCTACTAGACAATTTAAAAGGCATTAAATGGAAGGACAACTTCAATTGGGTAGTTATCGATGTTGAATCATTGTATTCATGTATTCCTCACAATCAGGGAGTCAGAGCAATAGAATGGTTCATGGATAGAGACACTACATTTAAACAAGAAGAGAAAATCTTCATTTGTGATTGTTTGGAGTTCCTACTAACCCACAACTATTTTATTTTTGATAAAGAATTTTATCTTCAACTTTGTGGAACGGCAATGGGGGCGAAATTTGCCCCCTCATATGCCAATTTATATGTGGGTTGGTGGGAACTCCAATATATTTATTCTCATCAAAATCCATTCATACATGATACCATTTTTTATAATAGATTTATCGATGACATGATTTTTATAATTGAAAGCAGAGAACAAAAAGGTTTCTCACTTGCCTGTTTTTTGGAATATTTAAATACTAACACCAGCCTATTAAAATTTACTGGAGAATCCAATCTCTCTACAGCTAACTTTTTGGACTTGACATTGGAAGGAGTGGCAGTTGATGGCTCAATTATATCAAGCACGTATAGAAAACCTACTGCGGGCAATACCATTTTACATGCCCGATCAGCCCATCCGCCGCACCTTCTCAAATCAATTCCAAAAAGCCAATTTTTAAGACTCAGGAGAAACACCAACAGTGATGAGATCTACTCTAATCAATCAAATGATTTAAAAAAGAGACTGTTAGCCAGAGGATATGACTTGAGTCTCCTGGAAAAAGCGCAACAAGATGCCAAAGTAGAGATATCCCTAAACCAAAAAGATTAAATAAAACATTTTCAGAAAATTCTATAGTGTTTAGTACCCCATTCTCTAACCAATATAGTGAAGTGGTAAACATCTTAAAGAAACACACTCCACTTCTTAAAAATGATCCCTTAATATCTAATTCATTGATTGACTTCAAATTTGTCTCAAGAAAGCCGTAAACATGGGGTTCTAAATTAGCTCCCAGCATGATACAAACAACTAATCCGTCTTCCTCAACATGGCTACACAGTGGCAGAAGAGGCAATTTCAAATGTCATAATTTCAATTGTAAAGCCTGTAAATCAGTCATTATAGGCAATCATTTTTATTCCAATAGCACATTGAAATCATTTGAAATAAATTTCTATGCCACATGCAGAACCAAATGGGTAGTATATGTACTTAATTGCAACCTTTGCCAACAACAGTATGTAGGTCAAACCTCCCGTGAATTCCGAGATAGAGTTAGGGAGCATCTGAGAGACGTTGAGAATTTCAATAAAAACTCAGTGGTTGCTAAACACTTCAATGGCCTGCACCTAACTGGTGTTCCCAGCTTTGGAGCACAGATCATTGAGGTAGTACACAAACCCACCAGAGGGGGAGACAGACATAAACTACTCACAAAAAGAGAGCTATTCTGGATTCTAAAGTTAGAAACTAGACACCCTAAGGGTATTAATCTGGAATGGGATATTTCTTATTTCATAGATTAACATATAAAATATCTTCTTTTTTTCTGAAACACACCAACTTAGACACATGTTCAATAAAATGCACATAGTAATGCTTGTCTTTTCTTTCTCATAGACCACTGATCTTTTTATTGCAAACGGCATATTTTCTAATCATCTTTCTAACCATTCTTTAACTATTTTCTAATCTCACCATATATATTGTCAACAACACTATTTTCTAAACATTATTTAAACTTTCATACTGATTAACCAAACACTATACATGAATATCACTTTTTTTTTATTGTCTTTACATTGCCATAAAGCTCTGATGTTTAAAAGTAATATATTTACATATCATCCTAGGTTTAATTGTTAGCTCTGGATTTGTTTAATATATTGTAATACATTGTAATCTAGGCATTCTATATATATATATTGTTTAGGCAATCCTTAAGATACATTGATTAATTAACATACTCTTCGTGTATAATGTGTTTTCTATTTTGCAAGCCTGTAACTATGCATACAAGGATTTTTGTACCTACAGTTTTATTACCTATATTGTTTTTTTAAAACACTTTTTCTTGTGCTGTGGGTGTTCTTTCGGGGGCGGCGTCCAATGATACCTATCATAGGTTAGTGATTGGTCAGTCGTCCCTTTAAGTATACCACAGACACTTCTAGCACCTATTCCTATGACTAAGCGCCACTAGGGGGCGCGAAACGCGTCAGGATTGCTGTCCTTGCTCACCTGCATTGAGATGCAGTTTTTACTCTTACTTCAATAAAGATTTACTAAGGATTTTACTTGCCCCTGAGTGCTCAGATCATTGCTTCTTTTAGAGTCTTTAGATGGTATCTCACTCCAGAGCAGACACAACATTTTTCCTCTGAGGGTACTACAAGATGCTATAGAGGATGCGGCGCTAGGGGGACATACAGACATATGTGGTGGGAATGCCCCGGGATCAGAGCTATCTGGGAACAGTTACAGAGACTTTTTGGCAGAGTATTGGGAGACCCAATAATCCTGACCGCAGAACAGGCTCTTCTAAATTACATACTCAAACCATACAATAAAGCAATTAATATGTTCATTAAGATTTTATGTACGGCAACCAGGATCTGTATAGCCAGACATTGGAAGGTAGGGGCCCCAGCCTGGCCTGAAGTGCTAGATAAAATAGAGCATATATATTCTATGTCAGACATAGCCGCATCTATTCAGGGAAGTAGGGACCAATTTACTAAAACTTGGTTTTACTGGATAATGCAGGAGAAGGCAGAATAGGGGGGAGGTAGGAGGTTGGGGTGGCTGAACGAACTGTCAGGAATATCTAAAGGACTTACCCTTTTAGAGAATCAGGGCTCCAGTTTGTATCACCATTCCCCTCCAGGATTCCGAAGAGACTTGACACTAATATAAAGGGGTTTAGGGTCATTTAATAGTACCACAAAATTGTTTTTGTTAGTTAGGAAATGTTATTTCAGTTTTGCAAAAAAAAAAAAAAGGGGGCCAAATTTTTCAGAAGAAAATTGCGAGGAATACGTATGATACCACGATACAGGATGTAAAATTCTGGGAGGTTTATGTGACACTTCATTGTATGAGATACGGGGTATGCTAAAGTTTATTCTATGCAAAAGAGATTCTAAATAATGCATCACTTTGTACCTTCTGTTGGATATCTGTGAAATTATTGTTGTGCTGTAACCCAGATTCTTTGCTTTGAATAATAAATACATATTTCAGCTAAAAATATGTTGCCATCATGCATTGGATATCATAAGGCCAGATTTTTAAAAGATTTGTTGCAGATCACAGACCAAAGATATTGGTATATGCCTAAAGCCAGAGTGGGGGATTTGAAACCAGGCTGCTACCGGTGCAGTGGATGTACCACTTGCAACGGCTTACAGACGGAACAATACTTTATACACCCAAGTCACAATGAGAAATACAGGATACAACATAGGGTTACTTGTACAACCAGTTGAAAGAAAATAAGTCCAAAAGTCGCCACTTGGAATAAATAAAATTCAAGCTTTATTCAGGAACCAGGTCCAGTATATTAAAAAGAGCATGGAGGTAACATCAAGGGATGATAGGAGAGACGAATAAGTCTTACATGTTTCGGCAAGGTATAGCCGTAATCATAGACATAAATTCATACAGGTGTCACCCTTATTTACACAGGTACAATGTTCCCCATTGGTTAAAACATAACACACCCTACCCCTCACCTCCCTTACTAGAGAACACAGAATATTAGCCCTTTAATGCCGACAAAAGTATGTATATATGACATAATACAGAGTAATAGATAATGCAGGCTCAAATACAATAAAGAAAGATATTTACATAAGTTGGAATACATAGAAAAATGGACAGCAAATTTACATGATCAAGACAATTTATAAAATTTACATGATAGTAATAAAATTCATCAAAAGAGACAACCTTGTAATACATGGATTAGAATTAAAATGGTATCATTAGAGCTACAATTGAAATTTCAAGAGAAATAGATGTAATTACACTACACCATAGTGAAAGCAAGTAAACCCAAAAATAAGAATACAAATGCTTAGTAGTGCCCTATTAATTAATGCCCCCAAAAAATGAGTAAATACCAGATATTATTTCTAAATACATATGTATAAATTGTACAACCAGTTATATTGTGCACCAGGTATATCATCCTTGCAGTTTGTTCTATGCTGGAACAACGAACAATGATCT
The DNA here is from genome assembly GCF_027579735.1 of Bombina bombina. NCBI lineage: Eukaryota > Metazoa > Chordata > Amphibia > Anura > Bombinatoridae > Bombina > Bombina bombina. The sequence continues at coordinate 985,354,344 of NC_069504.1, forward strand.
TAGAACAAGGATGGTGAATCATAGGAGTTCCATATGCCTAGCAAAGAAAAGAAGACAATCTGAACAGCCGGTTGCAGGGAATTTCCAACAAGCAGGACACAATGTATCTGTAATGAACTCTCCATTCCACCTTAAACTTAATAGCCTAATTCCACATACCACCTTTTCTTTCAATTAAACATATCAACATTCCTATTTAACCAGCCTCCTCCCATGGTCCTTTGCTGGTTTATTGAAGTTACTCTACTACAGTCTCCAGCCTTTTGCAACTCTACTTACTTGTTTGGGAGTTTACTTGTTCTGTTCTCCCTTTTCAGACTTTAGAGACACCTTCCGATATTCTCTGCCTGAAGCTGTCAGAGCAGCACCACTGTGAACCGCTGACCGCACCTATTTCCAATCAGCTGCTACGCCTGCTACAGAGGAACTACTCAGCGTGTGACGCTGTACGCTGTATACAGGTCTGCTGATTCCTCTCCCCCACGGAACACAGCGTAGTCTCTCAGGCAGCACGGACATCCAGGCTATCCTTTCCACAGGACACCGAACAGCTACAGAACGGCAACCGCACGCAACTTACCATCCGCAGTGGTCAGGTTCCGTATAATACAGACTGTTGAACTGTATATATATTATGACTTTGCATAGTTACGCTGCATATGAGTTACATTAGTACACTTACTAATTCCTTGGTATAAGCTGATGTGAAACTTGCAGGGATCTGTGCTTAACTCAATCACTCTGTGAATTTATTTACCAACAACGATGCTGGGCTTTTAACCATTCCAGCTTCACATATAACAGAGTATTCCTATAGTTACCTTTTGTATCGCAAAATAGTAAAGAATTTACTCTAATTTATCCGCCTGTTCCATTACCCATTATCCAATACATATTACTGGGTAATCAATCACAGGCTATATTATTCACAAGTAAATAGGGCTTTGATTCCTAACTAGCACTCATTCTTATTTACTTGTGACAACAAACCATTTACTGCTTAAACAAATAACTAAGGGTTAACAGCAGTTAACTGCCGATCCTTACAGTATCTGATTTACCATACATGATCATAGACGATGTCCACCCCTACCTAGAGTGGGGATAGGGTAAAACAACTTCTACGAAAAGAAACAAAATGGATGTTCACTCTAGAGACCTTGATTCATAGGACTTAACACTAAATTAGAGTGGTACAACTTTCTGTAGAATTTGTGATTTCAGAAATTAAGTAGTATAGTTAAAGGGACAGTAAACCTTAAAAATAATGTTATATAATTCTGCACATAGTGCAGAATTATATAACATTATTTAGGTGCTATAGCCATAAAAGCATTTTTTACCGTTTAATTTGCTAAAATACGGCGCTTTTACAGACCCGCTCTCTGCTGAGCGGGTCTGTTATTTTTAGTCAGCGCATCGGGCCAGCTGTATAGTCACAGCCCGGTCCGACCGCGCCATAAGACTAAGTGCAGCTCGCTCCTGTGACAGGAGCGAGCTGCACTTAGTGCTATTGCGTGGTCGGGCCGGGCTGTGACTATACAGCTGTCCTGATGCGCTGACTAAAAATAACAGACCCGCTCAGCAGAGAGCAGAGAGCGGGTCTGTAAAAGCGCCGTATTTTAGCAAATTAAACGGTAAAAAATGCTTTTATGGCTATAGCACCTAAATAATGTTATATAATTCTGCACTATGTGCAGAATTATATAACATTATTTTTAAGGTTTACTGTCCCTTTAAAATATCCATAATAGAGGAATCCCTACAAGATTGGACATATATAACCTATTGGATATATTTAATATAGGGTATATGAGAGTGCTCATATGAGATCATGTCCAAAGTTATAAATACTCTGCACATTTATCAAGGAGCCAGTTGTAAGAACATATATGCCCCTAGGATGTTATTTTTTCTGTAGTGCTAATGGATGAATATTGAAATATTTGTATTCTTGATTTGGTTTTATTGTAGCGCGGCTAAGATTCTCCTAGTCATTTACATAGCACCGGAACATCATTGTGATGTTATTGGGAGGCGCCAAGACTGTCAGGAGCACCAAGCCGACACTACAGGGGGGTTAAAAATAGTAGTGGTAAGAAGGTAAGTAAAAAAAAAAATTGTGTCTGAAGACAGTAGTAATACCCCGAAACATAACACAGTTGTGGTGAATAAACACACCGTATTGAAAAAAGGGCCTTTTCTCTGTTGGATGTATATTGCTTAACCTACATAGCAAGCAGTTGTGATACGTTTGCCGTGAGTGCTAGCAATCACTGACTACATATATATATATATATATATATAAAAATATATAAAAATATATATATATTTAGTCATCTAATCGATAATTCTACAAATGTCTACAATGTTTGCTATGCTCTCTAACTGATCCAACAAAACAAGGAAGCCAAGTGCCAAGTCTTTGCTTTATTTATTTTACAGGAAAGGGTTAACACTTAAAAAACACAAGTGAAAGCACTATATAATGAATACGGCACATGTATATGGATAATTAATCAACTAAATGCATACAGTAGAGCTAATTAGAAAAGTAACAGCCCCTTAGATACAGTCACACATGATTAATTATTGTATATTGCTGGATTACAAGGTAGGATGGGATATGTACTATATAATGTCATAGAAAAGTGAGGCTTAATGAATGGTATGGTAGTTATTATGAAGAACGGGGAATTGGAGAGAAATAATGAATTAAAAGGAAATAAATAGGAAACTATAAATAATAATATGAAATAATGATGATGCAGTGGAAGAAAAACAAGAGCCATTAACATGACTGTTAAACAGAAAAAAAGGGACTGAGAAACAGGCAAGAAAAAAGGAATAAAATTATATCAAATAATTTAAACACTTAACAGTATTTCGCTACGTGTAAGTCAGCATTGGCCCCTCTTGCAGGGAAATGGTTAAATGAAAGGTGAAGGAAGATATGAAGGGGGACTAGGTATGAAAGGGAAAAGTGAGACGGAGGTGTGAGATTGAGAGGGAGAGATGAGGAGGAGGGGGGAGAATGAGAAGAGAAGAAGTGGGTAGGAAATGCAGAGTTGAACATTAGCATTAAGTGCTTTTTATCTAATTGCACCATTCCTACTGTCAAAAAAAACGACTTATTTTTTTTTCTTTCTTTTCTTTTCTTTTTTTCAGAATTCACTGAGCCGCCAACGTTGGAACAGAAGAGAGACAAAAAGGAATAAATAGTCGTCCTTGAAAACCGACACAGGCTTCCAGTGTGTAATCGTCTATAACACAAGCACAGTTAAACAGACATATTCTACATAGAATTTTGGAATCAAATTGTATTAAATCTATACCCAAAAGCTGCTTTCCTGCAGCGCTAGAATTAATACACTATTTTCATCTGATGAACTAATAACTGGCATTTACATAACGCTTTTAATTTTCCAGAGCTTTTTGTCCCACAGTACTGGGAGTCTATTTAACAAGGAACACAATGGATTATGTTGCAGTTCTGCAAAACATAACATCTACATTTGGCAGGTGCAGCAATGTTTCAACTGCCTGGTGCCAATTTAGCAGCTGCTAACACTCCTCGGAGTATCAATAAATGGAGTTTGGGAGGAGTCAACAACATAATCTAATGAGATGTATTGGTGTGTGTGCTATGAACCATCATTTTCATGCATTTATCATTTGCAATACACAGAGTGACTCATTTTATCAAGTTATAAAGAAATCTTCATAGCTTGATTTTGCTCATGTTGGAGGACAGCCTAGATCAATTAATTTATGCTGAGTCTAATGTTGCAGAAATAAATACAGAAGTAAATGTGCCCAGAAGGTAACTTCAGATAGCTAGATTTTTTTTTTTGTATTCTTTATATTGAGAAAAGTTAAGTGGTAGATATTCAACTCAAATTCTCATACATAATTGTGTGAATATAAAATGTAACTAAGTCACAATATTAAAGGTTGATAATTATACTGCATGGCATTCCCAATATGATAATTTGATTTGAGGCATGGGAAACTGGTCTATTATAGAGGCAGCAGGGGGGTCCCTTGAAGATGTCCTGTATCCTGGGGTACCATTATGTAAACACAGGTAGCAATACAACCCTGTCCATATGACAGGTATGAGTGATCTGCCAGAAAGCTGGTGTCTGGAAGATGTCAATCCTGATGCGCTGCTATCTTGTCAATGTTTATTGGCAATGTTCATCTTTGAATGGCCTTGCCAGTATTTAAAGGAAACATGGAAGGGTGAAGCATCATGACTGTGGTGTTATGGGGGACCTTAATCTTTATGTTTTTGCCTGGCGGCTGAGCTGTCTGTCCACTCCTGGGCTCAGATGATGTCTTCAATAATCACCTATGGGTCGATTGCTGCTTATTGCCAGTGGCCGGGATCTCCCCTGGGGAAGAAGTAATTACCCTACAGGATCATAATTTTTACAGATGACTGTATGTAAACATAAACATTAAAATATTTCAATTAAAAACAGAGGGTACGACACTGTTGTCCCATACTTCTCCTAACCCCCAAACTAAAGTAATCAGCAGGAAAGGTAAAAGATGATTAGCTCAAGCATGAACACATTCTCCCAGAGACCGCTGCTTCTTAATTCCTGTTTCCAGCGAGCCTGAAGGCTCATGCGGAAACAGGGGCATTAGGGAGGGACCGTTTGGCCCTTAATAAATCGGCCCCATAGGCTCTAACCTACCCTTACGCACTCATTTGCTAGCTCTTACATTAAGCTTTTGTATTAAGGTTCACTTTCAGATGCTTTCCTTCTATTGCACACACCCTCAAACTCTCTTCCAGCCTTAACCCCTTAATGACCACAGCACTTTTCCATTTTCTGTCCGTTTGGGACCAAGGCTATTTTTACATTTCTGCAGTGTTTGTGTTTAGCTGTAATTTTCCTCTTACTCGTTTACTGTACCCACACATATTATATACCGTTTTACTTGCCATTAAATGGACTTTCTAAAGATATCATTATTTTCATCATACATTATAATTTACTATAAAAAAATTATAAAATATGAGGAAAAAATGGAAAAAAAACACACTTTTTCTAACTTTGACCCCCAAAATCTGTTACACATCTACAACCACCAAAAAACACCAATGCTAAATAGTTTCCAAATTTTGTCCTGAGTTTAGAAATACCCAATACTTACATGCTCTTTGCTTTTTTTGCAAAGTATAGGGCAATAAAAACAAGTAGCACTTTGCTATTTCCAAACCACTTTTTTACAAAATTAGCGCTAGTTACATTGGAACCCTGATATCTTTCAGGAATCCCTGAATATCCATTGACATGTATATATTTTATTTTAGAAGACATCCCAACGTATTGATCTAGGCCCATTTTGGTATATTTCATGCCACCATTTCATTGCCAAATGCGATCAAATAAAAAAAATAATTTCATTTTTCACAATTTTAGGTTTCTCACTGAAATTATTTACAAATAGCTTGTGCAATTATGGCACAAATGGTTGTAAATGCTTCTCTGGGATCCCCTTTGTTCAGAAATAGCAGACATAAATGGCTTTGGCGTTGCTTTTTGATAATTAGAAGGCCGCTAAATGCCACTGCGCACCACACGTGTATTATGCCCAGCAGTGAAGGGATTAATTAGGGAGCATGTAGGGAGCTTGTAGGGTTAATTTTAGCTTTAGTGTAGTGTAGTAGACAACCGCAAGTATTAATCTAGGCCCATTTCGGTATATTTCATGCCACCATTTCACCGCCAAATGCGATCAAATTAAAAAAAAAACGTTACATTTTTCACAATTTTAAGGTTTCTCACTGAAATTATTTACAAACAGCTTGTGCAATTATGGCACAAATGGTTGTAAATGCTTCTCTCGGATCCCCTTTGTTCAGAAATAGCAGACATATATGGCTTTGGCATTGCTTTTTGGTAATTAGAAGGCTGCTAAATGCAGCTGCGCATCACACGCGTATTATGGCTAGCAGTGAAGGGGTTAATTAGGTAGCTTGTAGGGAGCTTGCAGGGTTAATTTTAGCTTTAGTGTAGTGTAGTAGACAACCGCAAGTATTAATCTAGGCCCATTTCGGTATATTTCATGCCACCATTTCACCGCCAAATGCGATCAAATTAAAAAAAAACGTTACATTTTTCACAATTTTAAGGTTTCTCACTGAAATTATTTACAAACAGCTTGTGCAATTATGGCACAAATGGTTGTAAATGCTTCTCTGGGATCCCCTTTGTTCAGAAATAGCAGACATATATGGCTTTGGCATTGCTTTTTGGTAATTAGAAGGCTGCTAAATGCAGCTGCGCATCACACGCGTATTATGGCTAGCAGTGAAGGGGTTAATTAGGTAGCTTGTAGGGAGCTTGCAGGGTTAATTTTAGCATTAGTGTAGAGATCAGCCTCCCACCTGACACATTACACCCCCTGATCCCTCCCAAACAGCTCTCTTCACTCCCCCACCCCACAATTGTCCCCGCCATGTTAAGTACTGGCAGAAAGTCTGCCAGTACTAAAATAAAAGCTATCTTTGTTTAGTTTTTTTTTTAAATTAAGCATATTTACATATGCTGCTCTGTAGGATCCCCCTTAGCCCCCAACCTCCCTGATCCCCCCCCCCCAAACAGCTCTCTAACCCTCCCCCTCTAACTTATTGGTAGCCATCTTGGGTTTACAATAAAATAGATTTTTTTTAAGACCAACCCCCCACCCCCTCCCAGATCCCTTAGATTATTTTTATTATACTTTAATTTCCCCCTCTCTGCCACTTTTTCTTAAATATTTTTCTGCAGTGCAGCAGTTCCCACCCGCTCCCTACCCGTGCACGTGCGCGCGTCCGTGTGCTCCCCAGACTACCCCGCCCACGATCCTGCCCCCTCAGCATCAAAGAAGGCATCGATGGCCACCCACCCGCCTCCCACGCCGGCTCCCACCCACCAACGATTGCGGCCATCGATGGCCGATGCAGAGAGGGCCACAGAGTGGCTCTCTCTGCATCAGACTGCTAAAAAATGTTATTGCAGGATGCCTCGATATCGAGGCATCACTGCAATAACCGGAAAGCGGCTGGAAGCGATTAGGATCGCTTCCACCACTTTCAGAGACTGAGGACGTGCAGGCAGGGTACGTCCTCGGTCGTTAAGGGTATTTTTTTGGAGGACGTACCCTGCACGTCCTCAGTCGTTAAGGGGTAAAGGGATATGAAACACATTTTTTTTTCTTCGTGATTCAGATAGAGCATGCAATTTTAAGCAACTTTCTAATTTACTCCTATTATCCATTTTTCTTTGTTCTCTTAGTATCATTATTGGAAAAAAACAGAATGTAAGCTTAGATTCTGGACCATTTTTGGTTCAGCACCCTGGGTAGTGCTTGCTGATTGGAACTGCATTTAGCAACCAATCAGCAAGTGCTACACAAGTGCTGAACCAAAAATAAGCCGGCTCCTAAACTTACATTCCTTCTTTTCAAATAAAGATACCAAGAGAATAAAGAAAAATTGATAATAGGAGTAAATTAAACAGTTGCTTAAAATCACATGCTCTATAATTATTTTTTTTTATCTCAATCATGAAATAAAAAATGTGTTTAGTATCCCTTTAAGTTTTCATTTTTTTATATATCAATCTTAAAGCTACCCCAGCTATTGTTATGCTGTCTTTATATACTTTGCAAACAACAAATGGCTGGAAAGGGAGGGGGGAAGTAGGTGTGTAACTCCAGGTAATAATAATCTAAATTTCTAGTGCCAAATTCATAAAAAGCATAGGCAGGCGTTAAAACTTTACAGCTCAAGTGACCTGAAAAATTGACATTTAAGTGTCCTTTTTCTGTATATACTGGATGATACTGGACAATACTGGACACTTGACACCTGACAACTATAATTACAACCATTTTTTTTGCTCCCAAGCAGCTCCCAAACACAAGAGACAAATTCTTTCAAGGATTTTCAGCATCTCCACTAAACAAAAATAACACATCACAAATAACTGCTGTCTAATATCTCTGAATCTTATCAATAAAATGAACCATTTATATTGCTTCATGACATGTACAATTAATTGTATATCCTTCTGATTAATATGTGCAATAGAGGTTTTTACAATTCATTGAAATCATAATATTATATTTAATTTGTGTACAACTTTCAAGGTGATTTGAGCTACCTTTTTTACTTAAAGGGACATTCCAGCCAAAAATTTACTTTACATGGATTTATTGTAGTTTTGAATAAAAGCATTTTTCTAATATACATGCATTAGCAAAAATGCTTCTAATAAAAGCTATAGCTGTTTCAAAAGTGTATTTAAGTATGCACCGTGCACCAGCATTTTAAACACAGCACTTGCTCAGAAAGCCTAAGGTGCTTTTAACATCTGGTAATGACTCAATTTGTTAAGTGCTGACATGATACAAGCCCCACTGATGATCTAAACAACTGCAGTATTTAAATTGCCGGTGCTGTGAGAATATCTATTTATACTTCACGTGCACATGCAGAGAAAAATGTTAACACTAAAACAGTGATAACTTTTACTAGACTAATTTTTGCCAATACATCTATATTACAAATTTGTTTCTATTCACAGATGTAATTCATCTATGTGCATTTAAATTTTGACCGGAATGTTCCTTTAATAACAGAATGTTTTTATTATGTAAAGTAAGCATGCAAGAACAATTTTCTGTAGGGTTTCCACCTGAGCCATGTTTTCCTAGACAATTATGAGTTACACATACTGCAGGGAGTGCAGGGAGGAACATGTATTGTTTCTCTGGACATCTTACAAATAGAGCTGCTGGACAACACAACACATGTCCCTGCCTGTAGCATGTGTAACTTATAACTGTCCAGAAAAACATGGCTGATGTGGCAACAATATCCCCAAGGTATATGGGGTATTTTTGTGGAAAATTGAAAGCCATTAAATAACATACGCCTAGATTACGAGTCTTGCGTTAGCATTAAAAAGCAGAGTTGAGAGTTCCCAATGCTGCTTTTTAACGCCCGCTGGTATTACGAGTCTTGAAATGACAGGTGTACCGCTCAATTTTTTGGCCAGACTCAAAAATAACGCAAATCCACTAACGTCAATTGCATATCCTATTATTTCAATGGGATATGCCTAATGCCGGTATTACGAGTCTTCAAAAAAGTGAGCGGTAGACCTTCTCCTGTCAAGCCTGGTACCGCATTTTAAAGTCAGTAGTTAAGAGTTTTATGGGCTAACGCCATAGTATAAAACTCTTAACTAAAGTGCTAAAAAGTACACTAACACCCATAAACTACCTATTAACCCCTAAACCGAGGCCCCCCCACATCGCAAACACTAAAACACTTCAATCCTATTGGTTGATTGGAACAGCCAATAGAATGCGACCTCAATCCTATTGGCTGTTCTAATCAGCCAATAGGATTGAAGTACAATCCTATTGGCTGATTGCATCAGCCAATAGGATTTTTCTACCTTAATTCCGATTGGCTGATATAATTCTATCAGCCTATCGGAATTGAAGGGACGCCATCTTGGATGACGTCACTTAAAGGTACCGTCATTTAGTAAGAAGACTCCGGATGAAGAGAATGCTCTGCATTGGATGTCTTGAAGATGGACCCGCGCCGGACGGATGAAGATAGAAGATGCCGTCTGGATGAAGACTTCTGCCCGTCTGGAGTACCTCTTCTTCCCAGCTTGGATGAAAACTTCTGCCCGTCTGGAGGACCACTTCACCAGGCTTCGTTGAGGACTTCAGCCCAGTTGGGTGAAGACTTCTCAAGGTAGGGTAATCTTCAAGGGGTTAGTGTTAGGTTTTATTAAGGGGGGATTGGGTGGGTTTTAGAGTAGGGTTTGGTGTGTGGGTGGTGGGTTTTAATGTTGGGGGGGTATTGTACTTTTTTAACAGGTAAAAGAGCTGATTACTTTGGGGCAATGCCCCGCAAAAGGCCCTTTTAAGGGCTATTTGTAATTTAGTATAGGGTAGGGCTTTTTATTATTTGGGGGGGCTTTTTTATTTTATTAGGGGGATTAGATTAGGTGTAATTAGTTTAAAAAACTTGTAATTATTTTATTATTTTCTGTAATTTAGTGGGGGGGTTTTCGTACGTTAGATCATTTTATTTAATTGTATTTAATTGTAGTTAATTTAGGGAATTAATTTAATTATAGTGTAGTGTTAGGTGTTAGTGTAACTCAGGTTAGGTTTTATTTTACAGGTAAATTTGTATTTATTTTAATTAGGTAGTTATTAAATAGTTAATAACTATTTAATAACTATTCTACCTAGTTAAAATAAATACAAACTTGCCTGTAAAATAAAAATAAACCCTAAGCTAGATACAATGTAACTATTAGTTATATTGTAGCTAGCTTAGGGTTTATTTTAGAGGTAAGTATTTAGTTTTAAATAAGAATAATTTAGTTAATGATATGAATTTTATTTAGATTTATTTAAATTATATTTAAGTTAGGGGGTTAGGGTTAGACTTAGTTTTAGGGGTTAATAACTTTAATATAGTGGCGGCGACGTTGGGGGCGGCAGATTAGGGGTTAATAAATATAATGTAGGGTTCGGCGATGTTGGGGGCAGCAGATTAGGGGTTCATAAGTATAATGTAAGTGGCGGCGGTGTCCGGAGCGGCAGATTAGGGGTTTATTAATATAATGCAGGTGTTGGCGATGTTGGGGGCGGCAGATTAGGGGTTAATAAGTGTAAGACTAGGGGTGTTTAGACTCGGGGTTCATGTTAGGGTGTTAGATGTAGACATAACTTTTATCTCCCCATAGGAATCAATGCGGCTGCGTTAGGAGCTTTACGCTGCTTTTTTGAAGGTGTTAGGTTTTTTCAACCGGCTCTCCCCGTAAGCAGCGCTGGTATTGAGGTGAGATGTGGATCAAAATTTTGCTCTCCGCTCACTTTTCTGTGGCTAACGCTGGGTTTGTAAAAACCCGTAATACCAGCGTTGTCTGTAAGTGAGCGGTGAGCATAAAATGCTCGTTAGCACTGCACAGCCTTACCGAAAAAACTCGTAATCTAGCCGTTGGTTAGCATAAGCGTCGGCCCAAGTGTTTCATGCCCTTGGCAACACTAAGTTTACATCCCTGCCTGGTCAAGCGCAATCATGGACACACATTCAAAGGAGTCAATTTATTAAAGTCTGACAGACATGATACGCTGTAGAGTGTCACGTCCGCCAGACATTGCTGAATGCGGGCAGCATACGCTGTCCGTATTCAGCATTGCACAAGCAGTTCTAGTGAACTGCTTGTGCAATTCCATCCCCTGAAGATTAGAGGCCACCAGCAGAGGTGTTAATCAGACCCATCGTATAGGATCAGGTGGATTGCTGTACGCAGCCTCAGAGGTGGCGTATGAGTTAAGGAAACTCCTGTTTCCGGCGAGCCTAAAGGCTTGCACAGAAACAGGGTGAATTGGCCCAATTCAGCCAATAATAAGTGGACCCCAAAGACTGGAGACTTCTTGATGCCACTGACAAGGCAAATGTCTATGTCCAGGGACTGCTGACATGGATAACGCACATAGTAGCAAATTACAGATGAAGCCTAAGCATCACTGATGGAAAAAGAAAAGTACAAAGGAAAGAGGGGTGAGGAGAGAGGCAGTGGCTACTCCCTGAAGCTCCTAAGTGTGAGCACTCCATATGGGCCACTGCAATTATTCTAGGTTTGTCTAATGGACAAACTAGCCATGGTTATCATAGTGTTGACCAATGGATTATAATTTGCTTTGATTTGAAAATCCCATGATAACTCACTCAGGGCTAGGTTACGAGTGACACTCTGTTTCATGCTAGTGAAAATGAGCTTATCTTGTAGTAGTTTGTGTATTACAGGTTGAAAGTAAACACGTTTGATTGAGCACAACTGAATTTAACGTGCGACTAAAATAACACATCAAAATTATATTTAAACGTACAGTTACTCTCATAATACCACTATATAATAAAAATAACTTTAAAAAGTCTGATAAGGGTTCACAGATATGAGGTTTCAGGTGTTAGAAAAAAAAGGCATCCAAAGGGCTTTAACTTAGAGATACATACATATACGTGTTTTTATATATATATATATATATATATATATATACACTGTATATACGCGTGTGTTTACAGACATATTTATTTATATGTGTATATATGTATTTACAGACATATATACACATATAAACACGTAAAAATATATTGCATACAAAGAGAGAAGCGCTCCACCAGGAACGAACAACAGCTCAGTGGCTTGTTCTATGGCGATTTACCACCCGGAAGCAGCCTCTTTTAGACCAGTGTGCTTTTCACAGAAGAAAACTTTCCTGAAGTATATCAGTCTGATCCCGCCAAGTAAGGTCAGTCCAGCCCCGAAATACCAGGCAATTCTCCTCTGAACAAGGAACATGACAACCCCAGACGATCGTTTCGGCCTCCTATGGGCCTCGTCAGTGAGGTGCAGCCACATTCCTCTAAGCACACTGGGCAAGGAGTCCACGTCTGGTTTCCCCCATCACCCATAGGGAGACTTCCCCAGGGTCATAATAATTTGCATACAAAGAGAGAAGCGCTCCACCAGGAACGAACAACAGCTCAGTGGCTTGTTCTATGGCGATTTACCACCCGGAAGCAGCCTCTTTTAGACCAGTGTGCTTTTCACAGAAGAAAACTTTCCTGAAGTATATCAGTCTGATCCCGCCAAGTAAGGTCAGTCCAGCCCCGAAATACCAGGCAATTCTCCTCTGAAGAATTGCCTGGTATTTCGGGGCTGGACTGTACTGTGAAGTCAGGATCAGACTGATATGCTTCAGGAAAGTTTTTCTCTGTGAAAGGCACATGTTGAGCAAAAAGAGGCTGCTTCTTGGGTGGTAACTAGCCATAGAACAAGCTATTATGCTATTGTTCGTTTCCAGGTTGAGCGCTTCTCTCTCTTTTTATTTATGCAAATTATGACATTTTGGGAAGTCTCCCTAAGTGTGATGCGGGAATCCAGACGTGGACCCGTTGCTCAGTGTGCCTAGAGGGATATGGCTGCACCTCACTGACGAGGCCCACTATAGGCCGAAACGTACGTCTGGGGTTTTGCTGTTTCTCTCGTTCAGAGAAGAATTGCCTGGTATTTCGGGGCTGGACTGTACTGTGAAGTCAGGATCAGACTGATATGCTTCAGGAAAGTTTTTCTCTGTGAAAGGCACATATTGAGCAAAAAGAGGCTGCTTCTTGGGTGGTAACTAGCCATAGAACAAGCTATTATGCTATTGTTCGTTTCCAGGTTGAGCGCTTCTCTCTCTTTTTATTTATGCAAATTATGACATTTTGGGAAGTCTCCCTAAGTGTGATGCGGGAATCCAGACGTGGACCCGTTGCTCAGTGTGCCTAGAGGGATATGGCTGCACCTCACTGACGAGGCCCACTATAGGCCGAAACGTACGTCTGGGGTTTTGCTGTTTCTCTCGTTCAGAGAAGAATTGCCTGGTATTTCGGGGCTGGACTGTACTGTGAAGTCAGGATCAGACTGATATGCTTCAGGAAAGTTTTTCTCTGTGAAAGGCACATGTTGAGCAAAAAGAGGCTGCTTCTTGGGTGGTAACTAGCCATAGAACAAGCTATTATGCTATTGTTCATTTCCAGGTTGAGCGCTTCTCTCTCTTTTTATTTATGCAAATTATGACATTTTGGGAAGTCTCCCTAAGTGTGATGCGGGAATCCAGACGTGGACCCGTTGCTCAGTGTGCCTAGAGGGATATGGCTGCACCTCACTGACGAGGCCCACTATAGGCCGAAACGTACGTCTGGGGTTTTGCTGTTTCTCTCGTTCAGAGAAGAATTGCCTGGTATTTCGGGGCTGGACTGTACTGTGAAGTCAGGATCAGACTGATATGCTTCAGGAAAGTTTTTCTCTGTGAAAGGCACATGTTGAGCAAAAAGAGGCTGCTTCTTGGGTGGTAACTAGCCATAGAACAAGCTATTATGCTATTGTTCGTTTCCAGGTTGAGCGCTTCTCTCTCTTTTTATTTATGCAAATTATGACATTTTGGGAAGTCTCCCTAAGTGTGATGCGGGAATCCAGACGTGGACCCGTTGCTCAGTGTGCCTAGAGGGATATGGCTGCACCTCACTGACGAGGCCCACTATAGGCCGAAACGTACGTCTGGGGTTTTGCTGTTTCTCTCGTTCAGAGAAGAATTGCCTGGTATTTCGGGGCTGGACTGTACTGTGAAGTCAGGATCAGACTGATATGCTTCAGGAAAGTTTTTCTCTGTGAAAGGCACATGTTGAACAAAAAGAGGCTGCTTCTTGGGTGGTAACTAGCCATAGAACAAGCTATTATGCTATTGTTCGTTTCCAGGTTGAGCGCTTCTCTCTCTTTTTATTTATGCAAATTATGACATTTTGGGAAGTCTCCCTAAGTGTGATGCGGGAATCCAGACGTGGACCCGTTGCTCAGTGTGCCTAGAGGGATATGGCAGCACCTCACTGACGAGGCCCACTATAGGCCGAAACGTACGTCTGGGGTTTTGCTGTTTCTCTCGTTCAGAGAAGAATTGCCTGGTATTTCGGGGCTGGACTGTACTGTGAAGTCAGGATCAGACTGATATGCTTCAGGAAAGTTTTTCTCTGTGAAAGGCACATGTTGAGCAAAAAGAGGCTGCTTCTTGGGTGGTAACTAGCCATAGAACAAGCTATTATGCTATTGTTCGTTTCCAGGTTGAGCGCTTCTCTCTCTTTTTATTTATGCAAATTATGACATTTTGGGAAGTCTCCCTAAGTGTGATGCGGGAATCCAGACGTGGACCCGTTGCTCAGTGTGCCTAGAGGGATATGGCTGCACCTCACTGACGAGGCCCACTATAGGCCGAAACGTACATCTGGGGTTTTGCTGTTTCTCTCGTTCAGAGAAGAATTGCCTGGTATTTCGGGGCTGGACTGTACTGTGTAGTCAGGATCAGACTGATATGCTTCAGGATAGTTTTTCTCTGTGAAAGGCACATGTTGAGCAAAAAGAGGCTGCTTCTTGGGTGGTAACTAGCCATAGAACAAGCTATTATGCTATTGTTCGTTTCCAGGTTGAGCGCTTCTCTCTCTTTTTATTTATGCAAATTATGACATTTTGGGAAGTCTCCCTAAGTGTGATGCGGGAATCCAGACGTGGACCCGTTGCTCAGTGTGCCTAGAGGGATATGGCTGCACCTCACTGACGAGGCCCACTATAGGCCGAAACGTACGTCTGGGGTTTTGCTGTTTCTCTCGTTCAGAGAAGAATTGCCTGGTATTTCGGGGCTGGACTGTACTGTGAAGTCAGGATCAGACTGATATGCTTCAGGAAAAATTTTTCTCTGTGAAAGGCACATGTTGAGCAAAAAGAGGCTGCTTCTTGGGTGGTAACTAGCCATAGAACAAGCTATTATGCTATTGTTCGTTTCCAGGTTGAGCGCTTCTCTCTCTTTTTATTTATGCAAATTATGACATTTTGGGAAGTCTCCCTAAGTGTGATGCGGGAATCCAGACGTGGACCCGTTGCTCAGTGTGCCTAGAGGGATATGGCTGCACCTCACTGACGAGGCCCACTATAGGCCGAAACGTACGTCTGGGGTTTTGCTGTTTCTCTCGTTCAGAGAAGAATTGCCTGGTATTTCGGGGCTGGACTGTACTGTGAAGTCAGGATCAGATTGATATGCTTCAGGAAAGTTTTTCTCTGTGAAAGGCACATGTTGAGCAAAAAGAGGCTGCTTCTTGGGTGGTAACTAGCCATAGAACAAGCTATTATGCTATTGTTCGTTTCCAGGTTGAGCGCTTCTCTCTCTTTTTATTTATGCAAATTATGACATTTTGGGAAGTCTCCCTAAGTGTGATGCGGGAATCCAGATGTGGACCCGTTGCTCAGTGTGCCTAGAGGGATATGGTTGCACCTCACTGACGAGGCCCACTATAGGCCGAAACGTACGTCTGGGGTTTTGCTGTTTCTCTCGTTCAGAGAAGAATTGCCTGGTATTTCGGGGCTGGACTGTACTGTGAAGTCAGGATCAGACTGATATGCTTCAGGAAAGTTTTTCTCTGTGAAAGGCACATGTTGAGCAAAAAGAGGCTGCTTCTTGGGTGGTAACTAGCCATAGAACAAGCTATTATGCTATTGTTCGTTTCCAGGTTGAGCGCTTCTCTCTCTTTTTATTTACGTAAAAATATATGTATACATATAAAAACACACACACACACATATATATATATATATATATACGTTGATTGGAGTAGCCATGTTAGTCCAGAGATTTAGATATCAAAATAACAAGAGTATTGCATTGAGCAATGATACTTTTTTTATTGGACTAACTATACATTTATAAGATGACAAGCTTTCGGAAGAGTTCCTTCCTTTATCAAGTCTGAAGCAATACTAACCAATTCAATGGAATTTACAGATTGTATCTTAAAACACAGAATAGCTAAGAAGACAGTGCAGGGAGAGGAGGAGGTGTCGTAAAAATCATGAGGGGGGCTTAGGTAACAGGCAGACAGTGTCCAGTGTAGGAGAACAGACAGGGGAAATATATAGCTTTACATAGAGCATATACTGACATAAAGTTATATATCAACATTGAATCAATATCTATAGAGATGTGAAATTGTATATACAGGGGGAATACAAAAGTTAAGAAAAGACAAAAGTGTGGACATAGGCTTACCTGTGTACCTATGTATAAAGAATGTGGAATATACAATGTAATTGACTAAATGAAAGTACATTACAAAAAATTTTGATAATGTGTTAAGAATCCAGAGTCCACATTTAGTCCAGAATTAAACAGGTTGAAGTGCATTATCATTTTCATTTCAAAGGTTTTTCTTTCCATGGTGTTATTGAAGTTGCCTCTGAGAATTTTGATTTTGAGGTTTTGGATGGAGTGGTCAGGTTGGGTGAAATGGTGACCAACAGGGGTGCAGTATTTTGTTTCACAGTGGTTTTTGATTGAGTGTCTGTGTAAGTTCATTCGAAGGTGCAGTTTTTGGCTTGTTTCTCCACTATAGCATCCCATTTCACATGCAGTGCAATGTATCATGTATACCACATTTGCAGATATACATGAATATGCCCCTTTAATGTTGTAAGATTTATTATTGTGATTTACTGTGCTGCTTTCACAAACGTGTTGACACAGTTTGCAGCGAGCTTTATAGCAGCACTTGGTTCCATTCTGAGTGTTCTTTTTCTCAAGGGGTAGCTTCCTATGTACCAGTTTCTGCTTTAGGTTAGGTGCTTGTCTGTATGCCAGGATTGGGGGTTTTGGAAAGATTTTTTTGAGTGTGGGATCCTCTAAGAGTAGTGGCTGTAAGTCTTTTATGATTTTTCGTATCCCTTCCACAGCAGGGTTGTATTTGACTACTAGTGGGATACGTGATATGTTTTTCTTCTCCCTGTATTGTAGTAAGTGTTCACGTGGGGTATTGAGGGCAGAGTTAATTTTTTTATTTATAATCCTTGTTTTGTAACCTTTTTCTCTGAATGATTGGGACAATGTGATGAGGTGTTTGTCACGGTCCTTGGTATCTGAACAAATTCTGTGGTATCTTGTAGCCTGACTGTAGATTATGGATTTTTTAATGTGATTGGGGTGGGAGCTGGAGCACATCACAGAGGGAAATAGACAATTATCAGATCAAACTTATTACAAAAAACTAGAAAAGGACCCCACCCAGGAATACACTTTGCAACTTAGAAAACTAATTAAAACATTCCCTAAACACACGCAACATAAACTGGACAAACTGGTGCCCTCTAACCCAAGCATAGGGACATTCTACATGCTCCCAAAAATCCACAAACCAGGGAACCCAGGAAGACCAATAATAACAGGCATGGACACTCTGACTGAGCAACTATCGGGCCTAGTGGAGAATATTCTTAAGCCCTTAGTTATTAACACCACTAGCTTTATAAAAGACACCACTGATTTTCTTAACAAAATCAGCCAGATAACAGAATTGCCAGAGGATACTATACTTGTGACAATGGATGTGGAATCCCTGTACAGCAATATTCCACATAAAGATGGTATTGATGCCTGCTTAAACTTTCTTTCCTGCAACAGCCTTAACCAGACATATAGTGCTTCTACAGTCAGTAAACTTACAGAATTTATACTTACTCACAATTATTTCATCTTCAACCACTCCATCTACTTACAAATCATGGGAACAGCCATGGGCACCAAAATGGCACCACAGTACGCAAACCTCTTCATGGCTGACTTAGAACAGAGATTCCTAGCCACTCACCCTCACAAACCATTCAAATACTTTCGCTACATCGATGATATTTTCATCATATGGACAGAAGGAGAAAAAAACCTTGAACATTTTCATAAATCATTTAATCTATTTCATGCATCAATCAAGCTTAAAATGAACTTTTCTAGAGACTGTGTCAACTTCCTGGATACAACAATATCCATCACAAATGGCAAACTGCACTCATCTGTATACAGGAAACCAACAGATAGATGCAGCTACCTCCACAGCTCCAGCTCCCACCCCAATCACATTAAAAAATCCATAATCTACAGTCAGGCTACAAGATACCACAGAATTTGTTCAGATACCAAGGACCGTGACAAACACCTCATCACATTGTCCCAATCATTCAGAGAAAAAGGTTACAAAACAAGGATTATAAATAAAAAAATTAACTCTGCCCTCAATACCCCACGTGAACACTTACTACAATACAGGGAGAAGAAAAACATATCACGTATCCCACTAGTAGTCAAATACAACCCTGCTGTGGAAGGGATACGAAAAATCATAAAAGACTTACAGCCACTACTCTTAGAGGATCCCACACTCAAAAAAATCTTTCCAAAACCCCCAATCCTGGCATACAGACAAGCACCTAACCTAAAGCAGAAACTGGTACATAGGAAGCTACCCCTTGAGAAAAAGAACACTCAGAATGGAACCAAGTGCTGCTATAAAGCTCGCTGCAAACTGTGTCAACACGTTTGTGAAAGCAGCACAGTAAATCACAATAATAAATCTTACAACATTAAAGGGGCATATTCATGTATATCTGCAAATGTGGTATACATGATACATTGCACTGCATGTGAAATGGGATGCTATATTGGAGAAACAAGCCAAAAACTGCACCTTCGAATGAACTTACACAGACACTCAATCAAAAACCACTGTGAAACAAAATACTGCACCCCTGTTGGTCACCATTTCACCCAACCTGACCACTCCATCCAAAACCTCAAAATCAAAATTCTCAGAGGCAACTTCAATAACACCATGGAAAGAAAAACCTTTGAAATGAAAATGATAATGCACTTCAACCTGTTTAATTCTGGACTAAATGTGGACTCTGGATTCTTAACACATTATCAAAATTTTTTGTAATGTACTTTCATTTAGTCAATTACATTGTATATTCCACATTCTTTATACATAGGTACACAGGTAAGCCTATGTCCACACTTTTGTCTTTTCTTAACTTTTGTATTCCCCCTGTATATACAATTTCACATCTCTATAGATATTGATTCAATGTTGATATATAACTTTATGTCAGTATATGCTCTATGTAAAGCTATATATTTCCCCTGTCTGTTCTCCTACACTGGACACTGTCTGCCTGTTACCTAAGCCCCCCTCATGATTTTTACGACACCTCCTCCTCTCCCTGCACTGTCTTCTTAGCTATTCTGTGTTTTAAGATACAATCTGTAAATTCCATTGAATTGGTTAGTATTGCTTCAGACTTGATAAAGGAAGGAACTCTTCCGAAAGCTTGTCATCTTATAAATGTATAGTTAGTCCAATAAAAAAAGTATCATTGCTCAATGCAATACTCTTGTTATTTTGATATCTATATATATATATATATATATATATATATATATATATATATAAATTTATACTGTATATATGTGTGCATTGGAGTCCTTTGCAGTCAAAAAGCTAAAAACATGTCAAATCAGATTTATGCAATATTCATATTTAATAAAGTGTTTAACTTTGTATTTGCTGTAAATATTTCACATTCAACTTCCAAAAGATATAAGTATTTTTAATATATATATACATTATATAAAAGTCAAAGAGAAGGGCTTGCTCAAAACTCTCAAGTTCAAGTGACTGTTAAAAACAGAATACACAAAGCACCACAAAACAAATGAGAACTGCAGGCGAGTTATCCGTGTTTATAGACGATTTACAGTGTCTTTTAAGCGGTTTGCTGTATTAAAGGGACACTCTACCTAAAATGTTTATTGTTTAAAAAGATAGATAATCCCTTTATTACCCATTCCCCAGTTTTGCATAACCAACACAGTTATATTAATACACGTATTACCAAGGTGTATCTAAGCCTCTGCAGACTGCCCCCTTATCTCAGTGCTTTTGACAGACATGCAGTTTAGCCAATCAGTGCAGACTCCTAAATAACTCCACACAGTGAGCATAATGTTATCTATATGACACACATGAACTTGTACTGTCTAACTGTGAAAAACTTTCGAAATGTTCTGAGCCAAGAGGCGGTTTTCAATGGTTTCAAAATCAGTTTGAGCCTACCTAGGTTTAGCTTTTCAAAAATACCACCAAGGGAACAAAGCAAATTTGATGATAAAAGTAAATTGAAAAGTTGCTTAAAATTGCATGCCCTATCTGAATCATGAACGTTTCATTTTGACTAGACGGTCCCTTTAAGCAATTCGGATGCACTATTCAAACTCTTTGACCACACACACATCTCTATTGAGGCACAGAATAAGTATCATATTACAGATACTCGTCGACTTACGACCTATGCAACTTACGGCTATCCAAACTTATGACCATGTGTCTTACTGCAGGCAGCGGTGCTTGTGTGCAGGCCATATGAGAGGGAATGTAGTAAGCAGCAGCAACAGCCTTCACATGTGTCATAGCTTCACACCATGTTGCAGTCCAAAAGACCTGTGATGTGTAGCGGCAGACCTATCTGCCCTACACCCTACATTAGACCCTATAATTTACGTGCCGTAGATCGACCAACTTACGTCCAAATCGTCTTATGACCAGACGGTCAGAACGTAATGTGGTCATAAGTCGACGGCTATCTGTATACTGGTCTTAAGATTTTTGTACAATGAACGGTTGAGAGTGTCTACTCAGAGTTTTCATTTCACTATTATATATATATATATATATATATATATATATATATATATATATATATACATACAGTATATGTATAGATTAGAAACATGCATCCAGATATTTTGTTCACCTCCAAATGTGCATTAGATTTAAGAGCGTGTTGCACAATAATACATGTGGCAATGAAAACAGGTGAGCGGCACAAAGAGCCACCTTCTGTAATGCTTGTGGGATATTCCACTATCAAACCGAACTCGGCCAGTAGTCTTGTTATCCCGGCGTCAAGCCGGAATGATAGGGAATATCCCAGAGCAGAGAAAGTTCACAAGATGAGGTAGGCAGCACTCACCACAGGCAGGATAGTCTTTGGTGGCAACAGGGAGGAAATCAAAGAAAGGCAGTTCAGGGGTAAACCACCAGAAATGGCAGGCAGGGTTTGGCAACAGTAAGGCAGTTCAGAGGTAAACCACTAGGATGGTCAAGCAGGCAGGGTTTGACAGCAGTAAGGCAATCCAGAGCAATAGGGGTTAATCAAGCAGAGTAGTCAGACAGGCAGGGTTCAGCAACAGTATATCAATCCAGCAGTTAAGGGGTAAACAGGCAGAGTGGTCAGACAAGCAGAGTTCAGCAGCAGTATATCAATCCAGCAGCTAAGGAGTAAACAGGCAGAATCGTCAGACAAGCAGGGGTCAGCAACAATATAACAGTCCAGCATACAGCAACAATAAAACCCGGGAGAACAGTAAGTAATGCCTTTACTTGGGCAGTGATAGGTAGCAATAGAATAACTTACATAGGTGCAGGATTCGCGCCACCGGAGATCCTGACCGGCTTCTGAACGGAGGCAGCTTGCGGTGATGAAGTCACCGCCGCACGCAGACCGGAGCTGACTCCCTCTAGGCAACAAACAGAAGGCGCAGAGTCCCTAGCAACAGCTAGAGCGGCGCAACACCTTCTTCCACATGCAGAGGTGACCAAAACCTCTGACTGCACACATATAGTATATATATATATACAGTATATATATATATATATATATATATATATATATATAGCCAAGGAAAGGATTGCACTCACAGGACTTTTTCAACAAGTAAACAATATACTTTAATGTAACGTTTTCGAGATCCCCGAAAACGTTACATTAAAGTATATTGTTTACTTGTTGAAAAAGTCCTGTGAGTGCAATCTTTTCCTTGGCTATCACTTTGCATCATTGCACCCAGGCAGTTGACTGTCGGTGGGTCATGCTGGAGTTTTTGTATTTATTTATATATATATATATATATATATATATATATATATATATATATATATATTTATTTTTTTTACCAAAAAACATCATATTTATGTATATATATAAATATGTATTTAAGAATAAAAAGAACCTATCCTTCTATGCGAAGAACATGAGAATGTAAACCTTCTTCCACATTCAAAGGTGAACAAAACCACTGAATGCACATGTCTTATATATATGTATATATATATATATATATATATATATATATATATATATATATATATATATACAATATTTTTTTTAGCACACCTTACAAAAAGTTTATATACACATCTTTTGGGAGTGCTGCCAATATGACCCAGTAATTATACAAACAAAAAGGTATGTCACACAATATGGCCATATTTTGCTTAGCCAGTCACCACTTACAAGGTGTCCCAATATTGACTGGTCCTACACTACAGTCCTTTAGCCACAGAGGGCTGAATCATTCCTGCTTTTACTCCTCATAATAGAATAAGACTCACTGGCTTAATATACACATTCTGTTATGAGGAGTAAAAGCAGGAATGATTCAGCCCTCTGTGGCTAAAGGACTGTAGTGTTAGGACCAGTCTATATTGGGACACCTTGTAAGTGGTGACTGGTATATATATTACCAAAAAACTTCATATATATATACATAGGTGCAGGATTCGCGCCACCGGAGATCCTGACCGTCTTCTGAACGGAGGGAGCTTGTGGCGATGACGAATAAAAAGAACATATCCTTCTATGTGAAGAACATGGGAATGTGAAATATTTATATTTCATGACGGGTTAGAGCACTTGAGAAAACACAAACTGGTTTGTGCAACTTGTTGCAATATTTGAAATCTGGCTTTTTGTGCTCGTCGGTTTAGAGTTTGTGCGAAAACTTTCTACTTCAACTTGTAATATGTGTGCTTCCCGATACGCTCAAAAAGCTTACTTCTAGCAGAGCATGGAGTGAAATATAGAGCGATACTCGTAATCTAGCAGTTAGTCAATATTATGTAAAGCTTCTATCTTTTTAGATAAGGTGGTATGACCTTTTGTTACCTCAACCTCATATATTAAAGACACACAGGACTTTTTAAATAAATTGCCAGATTTACATTTGGAAAATGATAAGAAAATGTTATATATTTTGGATGTGACCAGTCTATATATGTCAATTACCCATGAAGCAGGTATAAGAACTGTTAAAAAAGCCTTATTGACAGATGGGAGATTTTCCATGAGATTGACTTTATAGTACATTTATTAAAATAGTATTGAGATGCAATTATTTTCTCTTCCAGGATGATTATTTGCTACAGCTACAGGGAATGGTTATGGGTTCCAATGTCATTCCCATTTATTCAAATATTTTTATGAATATATATGAGGAATATTTTGTATACAACAGTTTTTTCATCCAGTATGGCGCCACTTGCTGGCGCTATATCGATGATTTTGTTTAGGTTTGGTGGGGCGACATTGAAACCCTGGAATGTTTTATACAAGACTTAAATGTAGCTACACAACACTGTGGGTTATATCAGTAGCAGACCTAATGAACAGAGGGCCCTGGTGCAAGATTTTTTTTTGCCCCCCCCACCCTAAAAATATCCCAAAGCAATGACAGACTGACAGATGAGCCGGTAACTCCCCAATATATAAAAAGCTGAAAAAATGTATTGTAATTTTAGTGGCCTAATTATTGCTGTACGGGCATTATAATACACATTCAATCAAATTAGCATTGCGTAATCTGTTGGCGCTCTACAATTACCTGATAATAATAATAGTAATAATAATAATAATAAATTACTGTATTAAATAAGAACATGTTGTCAAATTATGTTAATTTTGCTCTATGAAATAGAAATTTCCCCCAATTAACTACCTTTTGTAAGGTGTAATATGCTCCTCTGTTAGGTCCGTTTCTCATAGTTTATATAACTGTATACTTTTTGCAAAATTAAAACCCATATAACTTGCTAAACTTTAGTAAATTGAGGTAATTATACGGAAAAGCATAAATGCCTAGAAAACCACCCAATATATATACATAACATATTCTACAGATATTCAAAACAGTATGTTGGGTTATAGGGGCCGATTTATCAAGCTCCATATGGAGCTTGATGCCCCTTGTTTCTGGCGAGCATTAAGGCTGCTCCATAACTTGTCCGCCTGCTCTGAAGCCATGGACAGAAATCAACCTGATTGAGTATGATCGGGTTGATTGACACCCCCTGCTAGCGGCCTATTAGCCGCAAATCTGCAGGGAGCGGCATTGCACCAGCAGTTCACAAGATCTGCTGGTGCAATGATAAATTTCCGACAGCATATGCTGTCGGCATTTATCAATGTGCGGCGGACATGATACGCTACATCGTATCATGTCCGGTCGCACATTAATAAATATACCCCATAGACTGGTGTGGAATGTAATTATATAATGCAGCAAGTAAATATGGAGAAAAACAATTCTACCTCCTGTTTTCTTCAGCCTTTTGACGCCTAGCTTTTCTCTTTCTCTGTTTCACTACATGTCTCTCATATACCAGGCTATACAATCACTATACTATCCCCCTTTTGTCCTTTCAGTGGCACACAAAATGTTTGTTATTGTGCAATAACAGAGAGAATCAGTGCATGACAGAACTATCCAATATTTGGCAAGCTGGTGCTGCTAGATAATGCTGATTGCTTTTGCTTGTGTGACCAAACTTTATGATGGGCACATGGATTTTCTTTTTACAGGGATCTATATTATACAGGAGCAAGAAAAAAAGGAGGACCGCTCATGTACTCACTGGGGTCCATTTATCATTGTGCGGATGGACATGATCCGCTATAGCAAACCATGTCCGCCGCACATCGATAAATGCCGACAGCATACGCTGTCAGCATTTATCATTGCACCAGCAGTTCACTACTGGTGCAACGCCGCCCTCTGCAGATTCGCGGCCAATCGCCGCCAGAAGGGGGTGTCAATCAACCCGATCGTATTGGATCGGGTTGATTTTCGACGATGTCTGTCCGCTGCCTCAGAGCAGGCGGACAGGTTATGGAGCAGCAGTCTTTGTGACCGCTGCTTCATAACTTGTGTTTCTGGCAAGCCTGAAGGTTCACCAGAAACACGGGGCATCAAGCTGCATTCAGAGCTTGATAAATAGACCCGACTGTAGGTCCTCTCCTGACTCCTGCCCTTCAATACAGCAGCTTCACTACAGCGCTGCTTCCTACACACCCTCCCTATCTTCCCTGTAAAAGCACACAAACTATAGCGTGCACAGTACTGCGTGCTGGCTTTTTGGGAGAGGATATAGTGGATCTGCATAATAGGCAGAAAACTGAAATTGTGAAATAAATAAAACAAATATTGTACACTGCCACTCACTGCGCCACTTCAATGTATCCACAGTACCTGGACAGCTGTTACTTCCTTCGTAAGCTGTGTATTCAGCCGTGTGTTATATCTTGGTGAAGGAAGTACAGGAGAGAGCCAGGACACCGTATTGGAGAATGTGGCAGTCTCCTGCATCTAATAGCAGCACGGAGAGAGCTGGAAGGTCTAAAAGCCTAGACACGGTATCCTCCCAGTGACACAGTGTTTGCTTAGTGTCGTGCAAATATTTGTAGCGGAGGCTGCTGTATTTGCCCTCACCCATACATGTCACGTGACATGAAGCTGGCACGGTCCAGGAACGGTCCAGACCGGTAACAGTAGTTTAAAAAAAAAATGAAATGCTTGTGCAATGTTAAATGCAATGCTGGCGGACATGATTTGCTACAGCGAATGTCCACCCAGCATTTAATAAATTGACCCAATAGAGTTTGAATTGAACAACAGTGAAGAAAAAAATTGACTTTTTGGATACGACTTTATACAGAGGTGGCAATAATCTGTCAGTGGATTTGTACACCAAAGAAATGGATTGTAATAATTTATTGCACTTTTCTAGTGCACATCCTCCCTGTTTGATGTGGTTATTGCCTAAGAGCCAATTCATGAGAGTAAAACGGATTGTTTCAGATACCGATGTGGCTAAATGTAGGTTAAAGGAGATAGGAGAACGTTTTACTGAAAGAGGATATCCCAGGGGTTTAATTAGGAATAATATAGAGGAAGTCATAAAGATTCCTTGACAGTTGCTTTTACAAAAAAATATACAGAAACCAAAAGAACCTAGAGTGACCTTTGTGAGTAGATATATGGATCTGAGCAGACATATACAGAAAATGTTATGTAGACATTGAAGGATGTTGCGAGAATGTAATCCAGAAGTGCACAAATTTAAATCTCCTCCAATGCCTGCACATAAGAGAGCAGGGAATATAAATGATAAATTGGTAAGAGCTGATACAGAGATATATTGGCCAAAATAACTTTGGATGCTTTCCTTGCCTAAATTACTCTAATTGTAATAATTTCATAAGAGGCGCTGTACTTTATCACCCAACTACTAGGGTTTAGTTTGAGATTAGCGGACACTATGATTTTAATACTGACTATGTTGTGTACTAAATTAAATGCTCCCATGCCAAGATCTAGAGATTGGCGAGACGATCCAGAGGATCTATGAGAGAATTAACCAATATAAGAGTAATATTATAAATAAGGTATTAGAGGCTCTGGTAGCACATCATTTTCTTACAGCAGGCCATAGTCTCAGTCAATTGTGTTTTCAGATTTTGGAACGTGAAACTTCCCAGACCTGGGGGTAATAAAGAACTTCTATTAAAACAAAATGAGACTGCTTGCATTGATATATTTAATACACATATTATACAGGGAAAGAATAGAGAGCTTGACTGGTCACTTTTTTTAATACATTGTACGCAGTTATTTTTTACATAATCTGTATATGTGTTTTTATTAATGATTTATTCTGACCACTAGAGGGAGTAGGAGTTGCAAATAGTTTCACACCTGAGAAGCAGGTGGATCAGTAAAAATGGTTAATTGTTTGGGGGGTGGAGCCCTGTAGGGCTATTTAAAGTGATTTAGAATGTTATTATGATAACATGAATAAGGGCGTCTACTCAAAACTTTACTGATTTGCTGATTTACTATGTTATTGGCTAAATAAATTTTGGATAACTATAGAGCAGTGCTGCAACATTTTTTGTAAATGGACTTTTGTTGGAGTGTTTTGGATGTGGGACTCCTATAGCTTACACGCCATTGAAATTTACACAGGAGCTAGGATATACTCAAACTTATCACAATGATAAATAGTATAATCAACACCATATAAACTCTCCTCATCCTCCCACCTCACACACAATCTCTTCTAATCATACTCCATCCCCTCACAACATGTATCTTTACCTTTTACTTCCTCTAACTCATCTTCTCAAAAACCTTAACGTCACACTCTGTTCACGCTCTTAATCCCACTAAACCCCACACACAAGCTTCTGTTTATCATTTTAGCCCTCCCTCCTCAAACATAGCCTCCTCATCAATCCCTCTTTCTAAGGGTGTTTTTTTATTTTGTTTTTAAATATATATTTATGCACAAACTGCAATGTCATAACTGATGATATGATGTAAAGCTCCCAATACACTTATTTACCTGACAGAATTGTAATGTCACTAAACTACAGAAGTTAAATTATAGTGAAACATTTCAGTTTAATTTGTATTTGCTGCAAGCTGAGTATTTATATCATTGCTGGGTGCTCCCCTATTAACCTCACGCTCCCCTGTGAGATTCTGCATACCAGAGAGTTCCATTACTTTCTATGGGGGCAACTTTTATCTCTTTGGGGCTTCCAGGGTCTGTTTTTTTTTAAGAATTAAAGAAATATGGTACCTAAGGGCGAGATTAAATATGCGGTGCAAGCTTCAGTGTAAATGCTGAAACCCGTGTTGCCCGTAAATTCACCTCACCCATCGGGGAATCACATAAACCGCGCCGGCAGTTCATAAACTGCCGTAAGACGGATAAACTGGTGATGTCAAGTAATGTGCGGAAATACACATTTCTGGAGTTGCCAATGACTTACGGCAGTTTAGAAACTGCCGGTGCGTAATACAAACACAAAAAATCTTATATCACCCATAAAAGTCTAACCCGCCTCCCAAAAATAAACCTGACACGTTAAAAACCCCTATATCCGCCATCACCCCACGTCGCAAATACTAATTAATGTATTAACCTCTAAACCACCACCCCCCACAACGCAATATACCTTAATAAACTATTAACCCCTAATCCACCATCCCCCAATATAGCAACTAAAAATAAAAGTGATTAACCCCTAAACCGCCACCCCCCCACACAACACAATATACCTTAATAAGCTATTAAGTGGGTTGTGTGATCAGAACGCCTCACAAACAAGGCCAGGTGACTGAAAACTCCTAAGTGTGGTGTAGAATAAGTGGTGATAATCAGGTATGATATACGGAAAATTTAATCATACACATTAGTCATAAAACAGAAATAAATACACAATCATAAAATCATAAAATGTGGATCCACAATACAGACAAAAGTAAAAAGTAAAAAACATAAAACAATTAGCATAAAAAATAGCATAAAAACAAAGGGCAGGTTGATAACAGATGTCCAGCTGGTGGACCTCAGCCTAGTATTGGTGATACCCAATAAGAGGGGTGTGAAATCGCTGGAAGATCTGTGTTAAGGCTGTGAAGGTGTGGTGGTATAAGAGTGGTGCAGAGTGGACTATTAACCCCATTTACCCACATCTCAATCTACCTAATACATGTATTAACCCCTAAACTGCCATCCCTTCAAATCGCTATATACCAAATTACTGAATTAACCCCTAATCCGACATCTCCCCACAACGCAAATAACTAATTTAATCACTAAAGCCACCTAACCTAATATCCCCTAAATTAACCCCAATTAGATAAACTAATAAAATACTAAGTTAAAATTAAATTTAAAAAACCTAACATTACTTTAAAAAAAAATAAAAAAAATCTAAAATTACAAAAAATAAAAAGTCTAAAATTAAAGAAAATAAAATAAAGCAAATTATAAAAAATAAAAAAAAATAAACCTAATTTAATATCCCTTGGGAAAAAAAAGCCCCCAAAATAAAAACACCCCTAATCTAAACTAAACTACCAATAGCCCTTAAAAGGCCCTTTTGTAGGGCATTGCCCTAAGTTAATCAGCTATTTTACATAAAAAAATACTAAGTCCCCCTAACAATAAATCCCCCCACCCACCAAACCCCCAACCTACATAATGTTATTATCCCCTGAACCTGCTGCCCCTAACATCACGCCACCTAAATAAAACTATTAATCCCTAATTTGCAGCTCCCGATATCGCCGCCACCTACATTACAGATATTAACCCCTAATCTGCTGCCCCCAATTTCGCCACCACTATACTAAAGTTATTAACCCCTAAACCTCTGGCCTCCTACATCACTAACACTAAATAAATATATTAACCCCTAAACCTAACACTAACGTAACCCTAAGCCTAAGTCTAACCCTAACCCCCCTAACTTAAATATAATTAAAATAAATCTAAATAAAACACAATTATTACCTAAATAATTCCTATTTAAAACTAAATACTTACCTATAAAATAAAACCTAAGCTAGCTACAAAATAACTAATAGTTATATTGTAGCTAGCTTAGGTTTTATTTTTATTTCACAGCTAAGTTTGCATTTATTTTAACTAGGTAGACTAGTTAGTAAATACAGCAAAACCTGTAATAGCAACGCTATAGGGAGGTTAAATACCGCCGCTTTTGTGGCGGTTGTTAATTTCCCTATAGCGCTCTAAACTCGTAATCTAGTTGAAAGTTATTTGCATTGTGGGGGTTGGTGGTTTAGGAGTTTATAGGTTAATTAGGTTTATTGCGATGTGGGGGGTTGGCGGTTTAGAGGTTAATAGTGTAATTAGGTTTATTGCATTGTGGGAGGTTGGCGGTTTAGGAGTTAATAGGTTAATTAGGTTTATTGTGATGTGTGGGTTAGCAGTTTAGGGGTTAATAGTGTAATTAGGTTTATTGCGTTGTGGGAGGTTGACGGTTTAGGAGTTAATAGGTTAATTAGATACTTTGCGATGGGGGGGTTGGCGGATTAGGGGTTAATGGATTTTATTTAGTTATTGCGGTGGGGGGATTACGGTTGACAGGTGAATATTGCGCATGCGTTAGGTGTAAGTTAGAACTTCCAGGGAGTTACAGTACTTATATATTCCGCACAAGGCTTGCTGCGCCTGCCTATGTGTGGTGAGGTAAAAATGGAGTAAAATGTCTCCATTTTCACTGCGTAAGTCCTTGCGCTTAATATGTGATACCGATTTGCGACACGGTTCTATGTTAGTTTATGGGAGTAAAATTAGCGGGAGACGGGTGAAATATACACGTCGCATTTATATGCGGCACCCTATATGTGATTGCAATACCAGACTAAAAATTGGCGACACAGGCTTTTGCGGGTGACGCCGCATATGTAATCTCGCCCTAAATGTTGAATCACTTGACAGTGATGCAATATATCTGTAAAAAGCTGACTAAACATAAGGCAACAAAAATTAAGAAACAAGCTTTAGTGGCTGGAACCAGTTTCACAGAGAACAAATATCTCCTTGTGGTCAGCAGTTTAGTAGAGCTGTCTAGAAACAGGCCAGGGGTCACAACCAGAGAGAGATTCAGAATAGGTACTGTTCCAAGGAGCAAAAGCCAAAAAGTCAGTACATAAAAAAGTATCTCAACAGGAGGATTAAACTGATAGGGCTAGATTACAAGAGGAGCGCTAATTTAACTTATGCCCATAAAGGGCCAAATTTGCACCTTTAAGGGTGCACATTAAATAACCAGCCATTACAAGTGGTTGGTTAATGCTACTGCGAGCTCTGGTTAATTATATAAATGTCCCCCAATTTTCACGAAAATAAAGTGTTGTGTTCCTTTGTTAAAATAAAAATGATGAGCATCTTTATTTTTTTTTAAAAACTGCACAAAGCAGTTATAAGGGGTTAAAATGAGGGGATGTGGGGTGTTAGAAAAAAAAGGCACTGAAAAGTAACTTTGCATAGCAGTCTATGGGGACTATGTTAAAACTGTAAATATATATGTATGCTACTATGCTTATGTACATATATATTTATGTGTCAGTGTGTATATACACATATAAACACATGAATACATATGTATATATTCATATCCATATATATTTAAAACATTCTGCCCAACGCTGCACGACTTACCCCCTTCACTGAGCTAGGTTCTGTGCCGTGTCTATCGGTATCATTACGAGGCTCCCATCGAAGCCGCATTTACATTGCGCTGAATTTATAATACCAGCGCATATTTGCGTGCACTTTTATTACAAGTGGAGCACAAATATTGAGCTTGCAAGAGCGCAATTTTGCTTTTTACTCGTACCGAGGTTTTCCGAAAACCTGCCCAGGGCCATTAAATGGAAAACGCTGGTTTTTGGTCTTCATTCTTGGACCAAATAATAGCCCAGGGCTATAATACGGTAGTCACTTATACCAGTCTGTAGGATGCTGATAGCCCCTCCAAATGATTTTAAAGTGCTAAGCCATAACAAATAAAAAGAGGATGCTTTATTTTCTTGTAGTAAGTACATTTATTACCTCATGTACAGCATGTTAAATCAAACTGGCATTTCAATTTTTTTAATATAACCTAATATATCCTAATATACATACGTAGGGTTGCCACCTCAGCCATGTTTTCCTGGACACTTATGAGTTACACATGCTGCAGGGTGTGCAGGGAGGAACATGTATTGTGTTTCTGGACAGCTCTATTCATATTCCTCCCTGCACACCCTGCAGCATGTGTAACTTATAAGTGTTCTGTATTTTAAGGGACGGGTGGCAACCCTATACATACGGCATCTGGTAAAATGTTCATGTAACTCTCAAATAGGAGCTTTTTTATTTTTTTATTATGGTAACATCAAATAAGTAAAACTGACTTTCACAATTTTTAATACAGCCAAGTAACCAACATATATACGGTACCATAGTCCATATTGTCTGATTAAATCTTCATGAACTTTCAAAGCCTTTGAATTCTAACTTGTCATCACTTTTGAACAATCCAAGTATATCTTCATCCGTACTGATACTGGAAATTTCACTTTATGCATCGTGGTCATCATCATCATCATAATCATCATCTTCTCTTTCATTTTCATTAGAGACAGATAAAACCTCAACTAAGCGTGTGTTCAAACGGGGTGCTATTCCACAGCATTGAAAGCACGACTTATGATTTCTTTGTTGAGACTGACTACAGCATGAGCCACGAAGTCCACTATGTGTTGATAGGAAGGTTTTTTGTGATAACCTTTGTTTGTATACTCCTTTTCGCCATTGGCAAACCAATCTTCCCACTGAGCACGAAGTGCTTTTTTGAATGGACCATTGATTGCTACATCTAATGGCT
Source organism: Bombina bombina (assembly GCF_027579735.1). Taxonomy (NCBI): domain Eukaryota; kingdom Metazoa; phylum Chordata; class Amphibia; order Anura; family Bombinatoridae; genus Bombina; species Bombina bombina. Next base: position 985,387,166 of record NC_069504.1, read on the forward strand.
GTAGATAGGATGTTGTTTTCGGAGGGATAAGTTTGACAACTGTATTCCTACGTTGAAATGCCTCCAACAACTCGGACTTCTTGTGTGCTGAGCATTCATCCGTGAACATTACAGATATCTCTATGTTGAATTATCGAGATTACTCTCTGTCCAAACACATTTTGAATCCACAAAAGCATAAGTTCATAGGTCATTGATCCCTTATTAGATACTGTTAAATAAATATTTTTTGGTACCTTAACATTTGGAACATTTTTTAAACCTTTAAGGATTATCATTGTTTTTATAACACTGCCAGCAGCATTAACACATAACACAGCGGTAAAGCGAGCTTTTAGAAGCACCACAGTGGCTAGCATCAACATTTTTATTGCCAACAAAGTCTATGGTGGAAGAGCTTAACATGTCAATATATTCAGGTGTCTCATCCATATTGTAAATGTGGTCAGCTTCCAAATCTGCTGTTAGTGAAGGTATACTGTCCAAATAGCCGCGTGCAATTTGTGCCTTTTCTCCTAGAGTTTTATTGTCTGCTTGACCTACATGTGTAACCTTTCTCACAGATAGCTTGTTGCATTTCATAAAGTTTGATATCCACTTATCAGAGCACTTGAATTCCGCTGTTTCTATTTCATGCTCTTGTGCGATTACAAAAGCCTGTTCACGTAAACGGTGATAATTAACAATCAGTTTATTTGCACGTTGTTCCCTAACCAACTGTAATAGTACAGTTTCTAAATGTGCATGTTGTGGTCCTCGACCACCACCAACAGATCTGCTCCTCTTCTTGTCTGGGATATTTGTCAGTTCAGATTCCCTTTGGCACCATTCATGTATACGTTTTCTATCAATACCCAACTCTCTTGCGGCTGCAGATAAATTACCAGAAAGTTCTTTTACTCTTTTAACAGCATCTAACTTGTCACTGATAGTATATGACTTTTGCACACGTTTTGGTACCGGTTTGGACTCCATTTTGGGGTATAGATACTGTTTTACCTATGTAATTCAATCTGGGCAGAGCAGATTAAATATATACCGGTATTTTTTATTTAAGATAATACCTGATTTTCACCCCGCTTAGGATCAATGCTATGTTTTTATTATTTGGACTCCATCCGGTAACTTGCAACTCCAAGCAAAGCTATACTTATACGTATTTTATTGGAACATCTGAGCTGCCTGCAGGGGATTGGCTGGAGGAATTTGATTGACATAGAGCACAGCAATACAGTGAAGATCCTGACCGGATGTAGGCTATGGAGCTCGAGTGTCAAGCTCAGTCATAGGGCAGGCTGCCGCATTGATTTACAGAGCGGCCGTCCTGGTTTTTGGGCAGACTGTGTCCCTCGAGTCGTCAGGATACATAACAGGTTTGTAGGTAAAATACATAGTAAAAAGTTTGTAGGTAGTAGAAAAGATGTTCAGGGGCACCAGGCTTAATCTATAAAACTTTGATTTATTGGTACAGCACGGTACACTTTAAAACCAGCAAACAAGCTATAAAATGCAATAAATGCAAATAAACCAACAAAGTGTGCCAGACAGGAGGGTGAATGGCAGAACCGCTAACATGTTTCTGCATCAAAGTTTTATGGATGAAGCCTGGTGCCCCTGAACATCTTTTCTACTACTGGTACCTAGATTGCTAAGGGGAAGGAGATCCGTCCCAGGGGAGCCGTTAGCATTTGAGAGTGCAGGGCAGGTGACCGGAAAGAATTTAGTGGGTGTGACGTCATCTGGGGACGCGGGAGGTTGATGTAGGGAGAGGAAGCACACTGTAATAGGACAGACAAGCTCAAGGAGTGAGTCCGGGACGAGACATCGAATATGCTGCATTCTCCTGTGGACCGACCTAGCTGACGACAACAGGACTAAGTTTAAGATGACATCGCACATGATTGAAAAGACTGGTAAGCCCTTTTTGCACTAATTGAAATATGTTGAATTATATGTTAGGAGTTGTTTTAGAAGCAGCATATACTGGTGACATAATCTCCAGAAGAGATGAACTCAGATAATGTTTAACCCCATATAACCGCCCACCTAAAATAAGCGCCCATGGGCGGCTTATCGGGTGGGCGGGTTTCCGGAAAACCCCAGTAATCTGGCCCATAGTGTGGTCAAGAAACTTTGCAAGGGTCGTTAAAAAAAAAAAGACAGGTCAGGAACATTAACACTTTGAACTAAAATGGCAGTCTAAATGAGTAAAAAAGACTTCAAGGAGCCGGCCACCGGACTGTGATGTAATGTCATAAAGCACAGTCCCTGGCTCATGCAGCATCTGAACTCATTCCATTAGCATGCCTGGATCTCCTAAGGGTTTGTGCAGTGTGGCCCTTAGAACACCGAACCACAAGAGTGCCCTTACACAAACAGACACCCAGTACGGACATCATTATCAGATCTTACTCTTGAAAATATCACATGAACATCTCTATCTAAAAAAGGAAGGAATCTTCCTCCCAATTTCCTCAGTAGATACAGCCCATTACAAAGGCACTTTAAGCATGCAATTGGAATGCATGCCCCAGGACTTGCAAGGGAGCATGCATGTGGCATGTGCTGCACCATCACTTTATTTCCAATCAGCCAATAGGATTGAGCTCACATTCTATTGGCTGATTGGATCAGCCAATAGGATTTTTTCCACCTTAATTCCTATTGGCTGATAGAATTCTATCAGCCAATCGGAATGTAAGGGACACCATCTTGGATGACGTCATTTAAAGGGAAATGTCATTGTTCCAGAAGACGTCGGAAGAAGAGGATGCTCCGCGCCGGATGTCTTGAAGATGGAGCCGCTCCCCACCAGATGGATGAAGATAGAAGATGCCAACTGGATGAACACTTCTGCCGGCTTGGATGAAGACTTCGGCTCGCTTGGATGAAGACTTCTGCCGGCTTCGCTGAGGACTTCTGCCGCTTCGTTGAGGATGGATGTCGGGTCTTCAAAAACTGTAAGTGTATCTTCGGGGGTTAGTGTTAGGTTTTTTAAGGGTTTATTAGGTGGGACTTTGTGCGAAAAAAGAGCTAAATGCCCTTTTAAGGGCAATGCCCATCCAAATGCCCTTTTCAGGGCAATGGGGAGATTAGGTTTTTTAGATATTTGTATTTTTATTAACAGGTAAAAGAGCTGATTTCTTTGGGGCAATGCCCCACAAAAAGGCTATTAGATTAGGTGTAATTAGTTTAAATATTTGATAATTTATTTTTTATTTTGTGTAATTTAGTGTTTATTTTTTTTGTAACTTAGTAATTCTTTATTGTAGATTTAAATACCTTGAGTAGGGTTAGTTTTTTAAATATATAATATAGTTAATTTAATTTGTAGTTTAATGTAATTTTAGTATAATAGGGTAGGTTAATTAATATTTAAATATAGTTTAATGTAATTTTAGTATAATAGTTAGGGTAGGTTCATTAATAGTGTAATATAGTTTAATGTAATTTTAGTATAATAGTAAGGGTAGGTTCATTAATAGTTTAATATAGTTTAATTTAATTTTAGTATAATAGTAAGGGTAGGTTCATTAATAGTTTAATATAGTTTAATTTAATTCTAAAGGTAAGTTTAAATTTATTCTAAGATATGGATGAGGTAATTTTAATATACAGTTAGCGAGTTGTTAGGTTTAGGGGTTAATAGGTTAATTTAGTTTATGGCGATGTGGGGGGCTGGAGGTTTAGGGGTTAATAGGTTTAGTAAGTGGTAGTGATGTGGGAGGCCAGGGGTTTAGGGGTTAATACATTTATTTAGCTGCGGTGGGCTCGGGGAGCGGCGGTATAGGGGTTAATCATTTTATTTAGTTGTGGTGGGGTCCGGGAGCGGTGGGATAGGGGTTAATATATTTATTTAGGTGGCGGCGGTCCGGGAGCGGCAGAATAGGGGAATAGGGGTTAATAACTTTTATTTAGGTGGCGGCAGGGTCCGGGAGTGGCGGGATAGGGGTTAATAATTTTATTTAGTGGCGGTGGGCTCCGGGAGCAGCAGAATAGGGGTTAATAACATTATTTAGGTGGTGGCGATGTTGGGCGGCAGATTAGGGGTGTTTCAAAAACTGTAAGTGGATCTTCGGGGGTTAGTGTTAGTTTTTTTTAAGGGTTTATTGGGTGGGTTTTAATTTTAGATTAGGGACGGAAAAAGAGCTAAATGCCCTTTTAAGGGCAATGCCCATCCAAATGCCCTTTTCAGGGAAATGGGGAGATTAGGGGGTCGATCCGATAAAAATCGTTGCCCGCAAAAGCTGGCGACGCCAATAATTGCGCGGATTTGGTATCCTATATACGGCGTAAGCTAGAAGTTACGCGCATATATTTCTTCCGTCGCCCGCAGTTTTTTGGGCCATAGGCAGGTATACCAAACCCGCGCAGTTTGGTATCCAATATGCAGCGTAAGGACTTACGTGGCGAAAATGGAGAAAACGTACTCCATTTTCACCTCGCCACAAAAAGCAGCCGTAAGAAGCCTTACGCTGACTATTGGAGCCCCGTAACTCCCTAAACTAACTAGAAAATAAACCTAACACCTAACGCATGCGCAATGTCTATCTACCTGTCAACCGCGATCTGCTAAATAAAACCTAACACCTAACGCATGCGCAATGTCTAGCTACCTGTCAACCGCGATCCCCCCCCCCCCCGAAATCCCTAATAAAGTTATTACCCCCTAAACCGCCGCTCCCGGACCCTGCCGCCATCTACATAAACTAACCCCCTACTGTGATCCTCTAAAACCGCCGCCATCTACCTTATCTATCCCCTAATCTGACCCCTTACACCGCCGCCACCTATATAACAATTATTAACCCCTAATCTAATCCCCCTATACCGCCGCCAGCTATATTAATATTATTAACCCCTAATGTAAGCCCCTTACACCGCCGCCATCTCTATTAAAATGATTAACCCCTAATTTAATCTACCTACCCCGCCGCCAGCTATATTATCTATATTAACCCTAAGTATATTATAGTTAATATAGTTATTACATTATATATATTAACTATATTAACCCTAATTATATTAGGGTTAATATAGTTACTATAGTATTTATATTAACTATATTAACTCTATCTAACACTAACACCCCTAACTATATTTATATTAAATTAATCTAATTAATTTATAAACTAAAATATTCCTATTTAAATCTAAATACTTACCTATAAAATAAACCCTAAGATAGCTACAATATAATTAATAATTACATTGTAGCTATGTTAGGGTTAATATTTATTTTACAGGTAAATTGTTAATTATTTTAACTAGGTATAATAGCTATTAAATAGTTATTAACTATTTAATATCTACCTAGTTAAAATAATTACCCAATTACCTGTAAAATAAATCCTAACCTAAGTTATAAATACACCTACACTATCAATAAATTAAATAAACTACAAACATCTATCTAAAAATACAATTAAATTAACTAAACTAAATTACAAAAAAAAACAAACACTAAATTACAAAAAATAAAAAAAAGATTACAAGATTTTTAAGCTAATTACACCTATTCTAAGCCCCCTAATAAAATAATAAACCCCCAAAATAAAAAAAATTCCCTGCCCTATTCTAAATTAAACATATTTCAAAGCTCTTTACCTTACCAGCCCTTAAAAGGGCCTTTTGTGGGGCATGCCCCAAAGAATTCAGCTCTTTTGCATTCAACAAATACAATCCCCCCCCCCATTACAACCCACCACCCACATACCCCTATTCTAAACCCACCCAAACCCCCCTTAAAAAAGCCTAACACTACCCCCCTGAAGATCTCCCTACCTTGTCTTCACCACACCGGGCCGAACTCCTGATCCGATCCGGGCGATGTCGTCCTCCAAGCGGCAAAGAAGAATTCTTCCTCCGGCGATGTCATCCTCCAAGCGGCAAAGAAGAATTCTTCCTCCGGCGACGTCTTCCTCCAAGCGGCAGCAAAGTCTTCATTCTTCCGGCGGCATCTTCAATCTTCTTTCTTCGCTCCGCCGCCGCGGAGCATCCATCCCGGCCGACTGCTAAACTTGGAATGAGGTACCTTTAAATGACGTCATCCAAGATGGCATCCGCCGAATTCAGATTTTTTTAACTTAATTCCGATTGGCTGATAGAATCCTATCAGCCAATCGGAATTAAGTTAAAAAAATCTGATTGGCTGATTGAATCAGCCAATCAGATTCAAGTTCAATCCAATCAGCCAATCAGATTGAGCTTGCATTCTATTGGCTGATTCTATTCAAGTTCAATCAGATTCAAGTTCAATCCAATCAGCCAATCAGATTGAGCTCGCATTCTATTGGCTGATCGGAACAGCCAATAGAATGCGAGCTCAATCTGATTGGCTGATTGGATCAGCCAATCGGATTGAACTTGAATCTGATTGGCTGATTCAATCAGCCAATCAGATTTTTTTAACTTAATTCCGATTGGCTGATAGAATCCTATCAGCCAATCGGAATTCGGCGGACGCCATCTTGGATGACGTCATTTAAAGGTACCTCATTCCAAGTTTAGCAGTCGGCCGGGATGGATGCTCCGCGGCGGCGGAGCGAAGAAAGAAGATTGAAGATGCCGCCGGAAGAATGAAGACTTTGCTGCCGCTTGGAGGAAGACGTCGCCGGAGGAAGAATTCTTCTTTGCCGCTTGGAGGATGACATCGCCGGAGGAAGAATTCTTCTTTGCCGCTTGGAGGACGACATCGCCCGGATCGGATCAGGAGTTCGGCCCGGTGTGGTGAAGACAAGGTAGGGAGATCTTCAGGGGGGTAGTGTTAGGCTTTTTTAAGGGGGGTTTGGGTGGGTTTAGAATAGGGGTATGTGGGTGGTGGGTTGTAATGGGGGGGGGGGGGGATTGTATTTGTTGAATGCAAAAGAGCTGAATTCTTTGGGGCATGCCCCACAAAAGGCCCTTTTAAGGGCTGGTAAGGTAAAGAGCTTTGAAATATGTTTAATTTAGAATAGGGCAGGGAATTTTTTTTATTTTGGGGGTTTATTATTTTATTAGGGGGCTTAGAATAGGTGTAATTAGCTTAAAAATCTTGTAATCTTTTTTTTATTTTTTGTAATTTAGTGTTTGTTTTTTTTTGTAATTTAGTTTAGTTAATTTAATTGTATTTTTAGATAGATGTTTGTAGTTTATTTAATTTATTGATAGTGTAGGTGTATTTATAACTTAGGTTAGGATTTATTTTACAGGTAATTGGGTAATTATTTTAACTAGGTAGATATTAAATAGTTAATAACTATTTAATAGCTATTATACCTAGTTAAAATAATTAACAATTTACCTGTAAAATAAATATTAACCCTAACATAGCTACAATGTAATTATTAATTATATTGTAGCTATCTTAGGGTTTATTTTATAGGTAAGTATTTAGATTTAAATAGGAATATTTTAGTTTATAAATGAATTAGATTAATTTAATATAAATTTAGTTAGTGTTAGATAGAGTTAATATAGTTAATATAAATACTATAGTAACTATATTAACCCTAATATAATTAGGGTTAATATAGTTAATATATATAATGTAATACCTATATTAACTATAATATACTTAGGGTTAATATAGATAATATAGCTGGCGGCGGGGTAGGTAGATTAAATTAGGGGTTAATCATTTTAATAGAGATGGCGGCGGTGTAAGGGGCTTACATTAGGGGTTAATAATTTTAATATAGCTGGCGGCGGTGTTAGGGGCTCACTTTAGGGGGTTATAGATATAATATAGCTGGCGGCGAGGTACGGGAGCGGCGGGTTAGGGGTTAATAACTTTATTAGGTTGCGGCGGGGTAAAGGAGCGGCGGTTTAGGGGTTAATAGCTTTTTTATTGTTAGGCTAGTGAGGGGGGATAGCGGATAGAGGGTTAGACAGTGCGGGCTATGTTAGGGAGGCGTGTTAGACAGTGCGGGCTATGTTAGGGAGGCGTGTTAGACAGTGCGGGTGTTTTAGACTTTAGTCAGGTTTTATAGGCGCCGGCAGATTCTAACTTGGCGCAAGTCACTGGCGACGCCAGAAATTTGTACTTACGCAGATTTCTGGACATCGCTGGTTTGTGAGACTTACGGCACGTTAGCATCTGACGGCGACCTATATGGGATGGCTCGAGTTGCGAGCTGAAACTGCAGGCGACGCCGGTTCCCTCGCTTGCGCCGCAAACTGCGATCGATATCGGATCGCGCCCTAGGTTTTTTAGATAGGTTTTTCATTTGGGGGGGGTTGGTTGTGTAGGTGGTGGGTTTAGCTGTTGGGGGGGTATTTGTATTTATATTTACAGGTAAAAGATGATTTCTTTGGGGCAATGCCCCGCAAAAGGCCCTTTTAAGGGCTATTGGCAGTTTAGTTAAGGCTAGGGGGGTCTTTTATTTTAGTTTTTTTTTTTTTTTTCATAGGGCTATTAGATTAGGTGTAATTAGTTTAAATATTTGATAATTTATTTTTTATTTTGTGTAATTTAGTGTTTATTTTTTTATTGTAACTTACTGTTTTTTATTTTGTGTAACTTAGTTGTTATTTTTTGTAACTTAGTAATTCTTTATTGTAGATTTAAATAACTTGAGTAGGGTTAGTTTTTAAATATATAATATAGTTAATTTAATTTGTAGTTTAATGTAATTTTAGTATAATAGTTAGGGTAGGTTAATTAATAGTTTAATATAGTTTAATGTAATTTTAGTATAATAGGTTAGGTTAATTAATAGTTTAATTTAATTTTAGTATAATAGGGTAGATTAATTAATAGTTTAATATAGTTTAATTTAATTTTAGTATAATAGTTAGGGTAGGTTCATTAATAGTTTTATATAGTTTAATGTAATTTTAGTATAATAGGGTAGGTTCATTAATAGTTTAATATAGTTTAATTTAATTCTAAAGGTAAGTTTAAATTTATTCTAAGATAGGGATGAGGTAATTTTAATGTACAGCTAGCGAGTTGTTAGGTTTAGGGGTTAATAGGTTAGTTTAGTTTATGGCGATGTGGGGGCTGGCGGTTTAGGGGTTAATAGGTTTAGTAAGTGGTAGTGATGTGGGAGGCCAGGGGTTTAGGGGTTAATACATTTATTTAGTTGTGGTGGGGTCCAGGAGCAGTGGGATAGGGGTTAATATATTTATTTAGGTGGCAGCGGGGTCCGGGAGCGGCGGAATAGGGGTTAATAACTTTTATTTAGGTGGCAGCGGGGTCCGGGAGCGGCGGGATAGGGGTTAATAACTTTATTTAGTGGCGGGGTCCGGGAGTGGCAGAATAAGGGTTAATAACATTATTTAGGTGGCGGCGATGTTGGGGCGGCAGATTAGGGGTGTTTAGACACGGGGCTTATGTTAGGGTGTTAGGTGTAAACGTAATTTGTTTTCTACCATAGAAATCAATGGGATATCGGACAGCAGCTGTCACGCCGCGCAGCTCTAGCGTCTCCTTCCTGCTCGTTGCCAGGGGCAGTGTCGGCTCAGGATGTGTGCGGAGCTGATGTCATCGCCGCACGCTCCTGATGCTGGGGGGTCCTCACTGGCGTGAATCCTGTGCCTATTTAAACTGCTCACTAACGATCTGTCACTGCCCAAGTATAGATGTCACTCTGTGTGCTCCTGGGTGTGACAGATCGTTCTATCTACTGATTTACTGATGATGATCCTTGCCTGCTTACTGACTACTCTATCTAGTTAACCCCTAAATTGCTGAACTGTTATACTGCTGCTGATCCCTGCCTGCTTACTGACTACTCTTCCTGGTTAACCCCTAAATTCCTAGACTGTTATACTGCTGCTGATTCCTGCCTGCTTACTGACAACTCTACCTGGTTAACCCCTAAATTGCTGGACTTTATTCGGCTACTGAACCTGCCTGTCTGACTACTCTGCTCATCAACCCCAGCTGTTCTGGATTGTCTCTTCATTGCCGAACCCTGCCTGCCTGACCATTCTAGTGGTGTGCCCTTTGACTGCTCTGATGTTGCCGCTGGTGACTGTCCTACCTGTGGTGAGTGCCGCTCTCCTCATCTTACTACTTTCTTTGCTCTGGGATATTCCCTATCATTCCGACTCAACGCCGGGATAACAAGACTACTGGCCTAGTTTGGTCTGATAGAGGAGTATCCCACAAGCATTACAGCAGTGAACATAAGCTTTCGCTGCTTTCAGACTCCAATGGATTCTTATGGCATCCACGGCCTCCAGGGTTGCGGATTGAAAACCAGGTACGCTGGGCCGGAATAGTGGCGAGCGTACCTGTTAGAAGTTTGATAAATTGCAAAAGTTGTCAGATAGTGCCGAATTTGTATTCGAAACATCTGTAATGACGTAAGCATCGATCTTTGTCGGACTGAGACCGGCGGATCGTATGTTATGTCACAAATTTCAACTTTTACCGGTCTGTAGGCTTTGATAAATAGGGCGAATCAGGCTCGCCACAATTACGCTGCGGAATTCCAGCGTATTTGCGGTTGACGGCTTGATAAATAGGCCTCTTAGTCTCAATGTTATCATCCTCAACATAACAAATATATTTGTGTAAGGTTTTGTATTAACTGCTAGAAATTAGATTTTCACAAATATTTTTTTACTTTCAAAAAGCTGCATGCTGAATAATAAATTGGATCAAAAGGACAATTTTCTTTGATTTGGTGCATGTACAGTTTATACTGTAGGAGGTTGCTAATGTACCTAGTCAAGTGTTCTGTTCTTAGCATTTGTAGGCATTTAACAGTCACAAAGACAGAACACATAAACACTTTAAAATTTCAAGACCAAAAAAAAAAGCTTAATAAGAAATGTATTGCTTTTTTATTACAGTATTTAATTAATGTATGTGAGACTGATGGAAGCACTTTAGAATCTGAGAATGTGTTTGATTCTTATTATTAATATTACTACAAATAATTTACTGTATAGTTTGGAGGAACTCTAATATTCTGGTATTAATCTTAAATAGCATAAACAGCTTCCACTGCGTAAAACGTTGTAATTGTCCCATGTTTTACAGGATTATTTTATATTGCCAGCTCTGTCCCAGTAATTCATCTTTCTTCACCGTATTCCTATTTATTCCTATTTTTCTTAAAAACGCACAACAGATTATTGTATAGTCCACATGGGCTTTCTTTAGAAAACCTATGCTGACAGTGTTTTCCACTGGAGCAAAAAAAACTCTAATTAAAACAATATGCAAATTAGCTATAAATGTCTCACTTTTTTCTTAAAATATCTGCCCATTCATTAAAGCTCTAGACATCTTTTAAGAAAATCAGACACAGAAGAGAAGAGCAAGCGAAATCACATGTGGACAGCTGTTTTGGCCATTTTAGACCTCAGCAGTGCATGATAGATTTTTGTTTGCTGTATAGTGAAGCTGGTATAGGTGAAATTTACTCAGAAGGTTTTGGAAAACAGCACACCAGTCCTTATGGGGCACGGAATAAGAGGACCTGCCAAGTCCCAATGCACAATCCAATAACAAAGAATATTCCAGCCTCCAAAATTTCTTTTAAATAGAACCTTTATTTCCACATGGGGTCCTCAGAAGAAAACATACGTTTCAAGCCTATTGAAGGCTCTCAATTATACATGACTAAGAGCCTTCAATAGGCTTGAAACGTTGTATGTTTTCTTATGAGGACCCCATGTGGAAATAAAGGTTCTTTTTAAAATAAATTTTTTGGAGGCTGGAATATTCTTTGTTATAGGGGAAATTTAGACTGTATCACTTATAGCAATCTGGGATAGCTAGTCTCTGCCCAGGATCACTCAAAACTTTACTTAAAATGTAAGACCTCTGAACCCCATCTTTGGATTGTTTGGTCAATCATACCCCTAGAGTCTAAACCATCCTGTCATGGCAGAGACTTGTTGCTTAGCAACTTGCATCATTGTTTTCCGTTAAGACAATGTTGCTTTGTGCCACATTGTGGGCTGCAACATTTTTTTGTGGCACAGACCCATAAATTAACGAAATGTAGCACCAAAAAATGATGTGATCTTCAAAGCTGTACCAAAGGATGACATAATGCTGCCATAGCCATAAACGTATAAGAGTTAAATAATCCATGTAATATCACATCCAGACTGCACATCACAATTGCTTGGACCCATCCCATTGACTGTTATGACACTGCACTCTGACTGACAAGGCCTGCCATCTTATTAACAGTCCTTATATAAATATGGGGAGGTATCAGATAGCATCTAAAAAAAAAGTAGTGTTAGGTTTTTTCATCTTGTAATTTAGGTTTTTTTATTTTTCGTTTATTTTCTTTTCTTAAAATAGTTATGTTAGGTTTATTTATAGATTAATATTAGTTTTTTTTTAATTTCACAGGTAAGTTTTTATTTATTTTAAGATAGTTATATTGTAATTTTAATTTAAAGTATAGGGGATAGTTAGGTTTAGGGGTTAATAGTTTGATTTAGTGATTTGTGATGTGGGGGGACTGCGGTTTAGGAGTTTATAGGTTTAGTTTAGTCTTTGCGATGTGGGGGGACGGCAGTTTAGGGGTTAATAGGTTTATTATATTCTTTGCGATGCGGGGGGTCGGTGGTTTAGGGGTAAATACTTTATTTTAGTGTTGGCAATGTGAGGGGCCGGCGGTTTAGGGGTCAATAGTTTTATTTAGAATCAGCGATGTCGGGGCAGCAGTTTTGGGGTTAATAGCTTTATTATAGTAGTTGTGATATGGGGGGCCGGCGGTTTAGGGGTTAATTGTTTTATTTAGCTGTTAGCTATGCGGGGGGTAGCGACAGGCCCGGTGCTTGCATATAGGCAAACTAGGCAACCACCTTAGCGCGCACCAGCAGTGGGGCGCAAAATTGGAGCTCTCAGTCAGAGCAGTGTTTTATATATTTATTATTTTTGACATATCAGTGGCGGGACTTCCAGGGTCCAAAAGGTTGCATAAACCATTTGCGGCCACTGGACCCTGGAGATCCGCAACTTAGGACTCCCAGCAGGCAGCAGCACCGTTTCCGGCCTCTTAGGTGCCACAGTACTGTGCCAGCAGTCAGTGCCGGTATAAGCTCCTCTTCCATCTGGATTTGGTCTCTAAAGCGCAGGCCTCTGTCAACTCTCACCCACCTCTTGCTCAAGACAGATAGCGTGCCGTGTGTGTGTCACCCCGCTCTGGTGCTTCTCAACCGCTCTCCTCTGTGACTGTGAGTACCGGGTTGGCAGCCTTGAGTTTTTTTTGTCAATAATAGTTTAGCAGTAAAGTCATATTGCAGCCACAAAGACTTACCCTGATGCTAATCCTAACCCTTACACTATTGTTAGCCCTAATGCTAAGCCTTACCCTAGCTTTAAATATCAATAC